>NC_080074.1:84887220-85187220 GCF_949987535.1 Balaenoptera acutorostrata
TGTCTCTAGAACAATGCCTCCAAGCTTTTGCTGGCCATCATGGAAAGTAGACATGACAGTGAGAATGCAGAAAGAATTCTATTTAACATGAGACCCAGAGAACTGGTAAGAAAACTTTTGAAAGCTGTGTTAATAATGTGTAACCTAAAAGGGACAATTTATAGTATGCATGTCAGCGGAAAAGTCTAGTGGCTTTCACTGCTCTACCAAGGCACGATGGCACATAAAGACCTGCTATTACAAATACCTCAGAAGCCCCATGATAGCGAAGGCCTGTGTGATTTGGGTCCTTATTTCTTCATCGGCTTTATCCACTTTAAGTGCTTTTCTGAACTAGATTTTCACACTTGCCTAAACTATCTGCAAATTATTTTTTGCCAGAAAAAAATTTTGCTTTAGTTTGTTTATTGGAATATAGGTGAAGAAGGTATATAAAAATGTTTGTACTCCTCAAAAATTTTATTTATACCTCTTTCTGAAAATAAAAACAAAATAAATATCTTTGGTAATTGTTCTTATTAGTAAAATGTTACGCAGTACTCAGCCTAGAGGAAATTGTGTGGAGACCTGCTGGGAATTCCACAGAGATCATTAGTGTGTCTTCCTATTGTAGAAGTTACATTTTCCTCCTCACTTGCGACATGGAAATTATGAAGAAATATCGTCATGCTTTAAAATCATTGGGTTTCAAAAGCATTGAGAACATTCTTGAACCATATTAGCCAGTGCCCCAATGACTAAGTCCCAGTCTTAAAAACACCACTGTTGGTGCTATGGGGAAACCTATGAAGGCACTCTTTTGCTCTCTTTAATAGTAAGGGATGGATTCAAAGAAGGCAGATAAAGAGAAAGATAAGATGCAGTTTGATTTAACATACATTTAATGAGAGCATAGGACCTGCAAAAAACAAAAACAAAAATCTCCATCCATGGAAGGCAGTGGGCTAAGAGGAGCAAGGCATTCCTTATCCTTATGGTTAAATGGGGCAGTGAGTTATATATTCATTCGACAATATCTCTGCACAATAGCCCTTTGAAAATACCATTTCATTTGCCTACAACATTTTTATCCCATCATCTACTTCCTCCTTGTGACGTACCCTCAACTTCTTGCCTGAGTTAGTGCCCCTGCCCTGTGCTTGCTGAGTGCCTCACAGTTGCGTTGACCTCTTGATTTGCTGACAGTAAGTTCCCTGAGGGCAGATACTCTGTTGTATCCACTGTTGGGTCCTCAGGGCAGAGAACGGTGTCCAACACCATGTGTTCTTGTTATTAGTGGGCCCTTAATAAATAATGGATGCTTATCAGGGTTCCAACATCTCCCAGTTGATGGGAACTTTGACAGTCAACATTAAAAAACCAAAGCCAAATTTTGCAAAGAAAGCAGGGAATATTGTAGGAAAATACTTCCATATTCATTTAAATACAGATGGTTTCCAAGGCTGTTTTCATTTAGAATTCTTTTATACTTTTCAAGTCTTAGGAAGCATTCCAAGTTTTAATTACACCTCATAGATGATGGAAATGCATGTTGTTTGTGGCATTTCAAGCCTTCTTGTTCCCCTTTGTTTTTTGATAGGTGGATGTGGTGAAGAATGCCTATAACCAAGGATTGGAATGCGATCACGGGGATGATGAGGGCGGAGATGATGGTGTTTCCCCAAAAGATGTTGGACACAATATCTATATTCTGGCCCATCAGGTGTCACATTTTATATCTTTATATTGTTTTGCTAATCTTATCAATCATGTCTTGTGTCAACGCTTACTATCATATTTTCAAGTTCGGGTCCCTCCATTTTTTCAGCACTTGCCTTCCTTGCTCTGGGGTCAAGGAGAAGAAAAAGCTCCCAGAATGCCTGATGGTGCCTCCAGGGCTGTGCTAGGGGCTGGTCCACAAGAAAACAATACTTGGTACCAAAAACTGGGCTAGCAGGGAGGAGACAATCCCATGTCAAAGCCTGAGGAATAGGTAAACCACGGCAACAGATGGAAGTCTTAAAGGAGAGAGGAAAGAGGCTACTGAGAAGATAGAGAGTATGAAGTAAGGGATTGCATTCAGGTCAAAACAGCCTTCTGGCCTCTTTGAATTGTAGGTTGGCGTGTTTCCTGCAGAAGCTATAAAGTGGCAGCCTCTAACTGGGTTTTATTGGACTTCTAATAAATATAAGGCTAAATTTACAGTCTTTTGAAGAAAACCATTTCTGTTTTATAGTAACTTGTGAAAACAGGTGCTTGATAAATTTTATTTGATAAATTTAATTTCATTAACCTGAAGATCAACTTTAAATTTGCATCTTCTAATGCAGAGTTTTTAGAAGTTAAAAAATTGAAATGACATATGCCCATTTGATTTTATCTATATAGCTCTCATTTTCTTACAGGATGAAGTCCAAACTTCTACACTTCCCCAATCTCTCTTTCTAGTCATTTTTCTCCCACTGACAATCTCTTCCTTTTCCTGCTTCCCTGTACATCTTACCAGATAATTGAACAAACATTGGTAGCTATAAGTAAGACTCTGAGTAGATTAATTCTCTTAGTTTTTAAATTTTTCCAGTTTTATTGAGATGTAATAGACATACAGCACTCTGTGAGTTTAAGGTATTAAAAGTTTCCTCTTTAGACAGTTATTGCCCTTCTCTATCCTTTATATAACTGCCTAATGTATGTAACCTTGAATATAATTTTTACAGAAAATTCAGGGAAGGAGTCAAATTCTAAAAGATACTAATACAAGAAGCTGGTAACATTTTGTAATATAGTTGCACCATTGAGAAGATTTTTAGGTCTCTCACAGTATAGTGAAATGCACATATAGAACAGAAAAAGGTGAGGGCAAATGGGTTACAGCTAGGAAGACAAGAGAGAATTTTAGGTATTGAGGAACTGAAAGTTAAGATGAAGGGCACACTGAAGGAAGTAGAACACAGAGATTTAGGATGTGGAAAAGAAAGAGAGAGAGAAAGAGAGAGAGAGAGGGAGGGAGGAAGGGAGAGAGAGAGGGAGAAAGAAAGAAAAGAAAGAGAAAGAAAGAAAGAAAAGAGAGAGAGAGGGAGGGAGGGAGAGAAAGAAAGAGAGAAAGAAAGAAAGAAAGAAAAAGAAAAGAGAGAGAGGGAGAGAGGGAGGGAGGGAGAGAGAGAGAGAGAAAGAAAGAAAGAGAAAGAAAGAGAGAAAGAAAGAAAAATAAAGGAAGAAAGAAGAGAGGGAGGAAGAGAGAGAAAGAAAGAAAGAAGGAAGGAAAGAAAGGAAGGAAGGAAAGAAAAGAAAGAGAAAGAAAGGAAGGGAGGAAGGAAGGAAGGGAGAAAGAAATTGGGTGACAGGAATTGAATCAAGCTAGAGAAGGACTGTCCAGAGTCTGAATGAGAATAGAGAGGAAAAAAAAGCACGAACTGAGAATTAAAATCATATTGGCTTCTAGAATGAATATAGAAATACAGTGACACAGCATGGGTACATGATCAAGGAATTATTTCAGAAGTTGTAGCATTGTGGAAGGAAAACAGCAAAAAAGAGAAGGGCAGAATGAGCAGTAATAAATTTTAGAAGAAGGAAGTCAGGGAATACAGCCACCCATGTTCTTTTGACTGACAGCTAGTCTTGCTCTGTCTGGAAAGGTTATCCCAGCTACACGAGCACGACCTGACCCTGTGTCTTTTAAGTGGGAAATGAACAACCAGACCAGCCAAGTCAGAACCTAGAACAAATAGAGGAGTAGATGTTGGAGCCAGATCACCTCATACCCATGAAGAAAACGTTTAAAAATGCAGTTTCATGTTACTAGTTATAATACAAGTAACAATAAAAATATCAACGTCAAGAAAAGACCTATGTTAGGTCAGTCCAGTTTTAAGCGGATTAAGTATAAGAGTAGAGAATACAGATTTTTAAAAACAGGTTAAGGTGAATGTTGAGAAGAGTGGAGAATAAGGATGAAGAATGCAAGTGCTAGTCATGGATTGAAAGATAACGATTTAAAATATGAAAGAAGTTAAAAATGAAGACAGCATAAGGTCAATGATTTTGATGGATTTGAGTTTATGAAGCTGCTAAGAGAGAACAGATTAAATTCAACGATGATGGTGGAATTGTCCAAGGAGTGGGAATTCAGAAGCAGATGAAAAAAAAAAAAGTAACAAGGGGTTAAAAACAACTTACTGAAATGAAGAGATGAAACAGTGGATGTGAAAATGGTCTGAATGGTTATCTAGAGGTTTCTGAATTTCTGAAAACCAAAATGTTAGGAAAGTGGTAGTTTACAGAGCTGGGATGGTACAATATCGAGGTACATAAATAAAGCCAGTCTTCAGGAAGAGGGAGAATGTCAGACTGAGTGAGGGGAAGAAGGAGATTCGGAATTGCTGAATACTTAGGGGCTTCTGGTTAAACTGTAAGAGTGTAAACATGAAACGAGAGTCCATAGGAGTCCCTTCTAGGAACTCAAGGAAAGGACAGGAATGGCAAAATATGTGGAACAGTATATGTAACCAGCAGTGTAGTTAAGCAAAGGTCTGCTCATTTTCTTACAGTGACACAGAAAGTTGTTGCCTTGCCACTTTATAAATGTGTTCTCTGTGAGGTGACTCCTCCCACCAATTTTAATGAAAAATTCAGTTTTCATCCAGAAGAGAGCCTGCTGTGCTCTTTTGATCTTTCCACAAATGACTCCTTTGGCTTCCTCTAGGCCAGGATATCGTGCTGGTTTCTTAGGAGGCCAAAGATGGTTGCTGAGTTCCCTATGACCCTGTTGTCCAAATAGCCCCCATACTGAGACACAAATGCCAAAGACAGTGGTTGTAAACACTGCTTCAGAAGTGGCCATGTAGCTGTGCTCCAAGAGTTTTCTTGCATCCAGGTTTGGCTGTTTTCATTGCGAATGCAGAATCGTTTGGCTCCGGCATGCTAATGACCATGCAGATTGATTTCTGCCTTTGCACAGTTCAGTAATTCCAAAACTGAGGTTCAACTTCCTCCTTGTTTTACTATAATCATCTTTTGTACAGACAGTTTATTTTGGTGCCCTCAGACTTTCAATTTTTGTTGTTATTCTTTTCATGGTAGTGAGGTAGTTCTGCTTTTTCCACCATGACATCCTTTTGGCCCTTCCTGTGGTTGGTGTTACAAGAAAAAAATAATGCTTCTTGTAAGTGTCTTGTCTGATCTACATAGAACTATAAATACACCAAAAAGGGAATTTCTTAAGTTCTAATACCATAGTGTCGTGCAGAGAATTTCCTTAAAATTCAGCTGTGTGTCCGTTTTAGACTTTCTGTCCTCCACATGCTCTCCTCATGCGTCTCTGTCTCCTCTCTCTGCTCTAGTTTTGGTCTTTTATATTCTGCTTTCTTCCTGTTGTTTCTCTTTATTCCTGTCTTTCTATAGAACAATCACTGCCTGCAATCTAGAACACTGCTCAGTACTTTAGATTAAGTTTAACATATAAGTCATATTGTTTCTTTGATTCCATGTAGCGATTTCTGTTTTTCTGAGACTTTATTTTAGTTTCCTTTCATTTCTTCCTCAGTTGTGCTGAGATATAATTGACATATAATATTGTATCAGTTTAAGGTGTTATAATATGTTGATTTGATACATTTATATGTTGCAAAATGATTACCACCATAGCATTAGTTAACACCCAATTCAGTAACATAAATATCATTTTTCTTTTGTGGTGAGAACATTTAAGATCTACTCTCTTGGCAACATTCAAGTTTATGATACACTCTCATTAGCTATAATCACTGGGCTGTACATTAGATCCTCAGAATTTATTAATCTTATAACTGGTAGTTTGTACCCTTTGACCCCCATATCTCCCTCTTTCCCCCACCTCCCAAACCCTGGTGACCACCACTCTATGCTGTTTCTCTGAGTTTGTCATTTTTAGATAGCACATCTAAGTGATATTATACAGGATTTGTCTTTCTCTGTCTGACTTATTTCACTAAGCGTAAGGCCCTCAAGTTTCATCCAGGTTTTTGCAAACAGAAGGATCTCCTTTCTCATGGCTGAATAAGATTCCATTGTATATCTATACCACATCTTCTTTATCCATTTATCCATTGACAGACAGCTACGTTGTTTCCATATCTTGGCTATTGTGAATAATGCTGCAATGACACCCTTTATTTCAATACCTACTAGAACGAAGTATAGGGAGAAGTGTTATGTGCTTTTCAGGATGGGGAGAAATATTATATAGCAAGCCTGTGGAAAGCAAAAATAACTCCTGGCTCTTAAGGCGAGAAAGAATGGATCCTTTTCATTGGATATATGAAATTATTTTTTAAATATAGGCTTTAAATTTTTTCATCAGCATTTCCCCATGTCATTAAATAGTCTTTGAAAATGTAATTTTAATGTCTGCATAATTGTTCATCATTTGAATGTACCATAATTTATTTAATCTTTATTGTTAGACATTTAGGGTTCTAATGTTTTTGATATTATAAATTACGCTATGATTAACATCCTCATACATTAATCCTTGTCTGCTACACTGACTATTTGCCTAGGATAAATTCCAAGAAGTTTAATTACTAGGTTGCAGGGTAGTAACTAACTATTTTATGGTTCTTGATGCACGTTATAAAATTGTTTTTCACAGTGTGATGGTAGTCATTTTACTGAATCTTAAAATTATTACCATTTAAAAAAAGCTTCACCAAGTTGATAGTGTCAGAAACATAGTGACCACTCAACACATGTTTGTTGAATGAATTAATGAGATAGATGAAAAGGGATCTCATTTTAATTCACATCTTTTGGATTACTAATAAAATAGACTGTCTTTTAATATGTTATTTGGTCATTTCTATTTATTCTCTGAATTACTTGAAAATGTGTTTACCCATTCTTCAGTTGGGGTTCATTTTTGTCTTAGTGAACTTTAATTAAGGTTAATAAATCTTAGTCATAGTAGTTAGATCTACTTCATCCTGGTTCATTTGCTTTTTAATGTTTTAATTATAGTTTTCTTCCACCACCTTGAGATCTGTTAACCACTTACCTAGATTTTCTTCTAGTGTATAATGAATTCAGTTTTTGCTTTTAATTATGTAATTTTTCCATGTCATAATGCAGGAATAATAAAAAGGTAAGTTCTTGTGTTAATTTATCTCTAAAGACATAGTCCAAGGTTTAGTAGTAACAGCGGTCCATGGGGGAAGGGTTTGTAGTAGTTATGTGAGTGTGATGTAGGGCATGTGCGACCTTTACTGGAAGAGATCAGGGTCAAAATCCAAACCACCTTCAGGGCCAAACAAAAATGAGTGATATGGGGGCAGGTGAGGCTGGGACAATGGGGTGATACGGTAAAGCTGTTGCTTAACTCTTCTGACTTTCCAACTGGGCTTGCAGGCTCTGAATTTCCTCTTCTTTCACTATTTCAAAAAGTCTGAATTTTGAAATTTTACAAAATGTGAAAGCTCCTAATTTTTAAAAATTGACAACTCATTCAAAAATTTGAAAAACACTGAGCAGTCGAAACAAAACTCACCAGCAGGCAAAATGCAGCTCATGAGCCGTAGTTTGCCACTTGGAGAGTAAAGGATCTAAAGTTCTCATTCCTTTTTTATTCAATTGCATGGACTTTTGAGTGCTTTACCAGATGTCAGGCACTGTACTAGATACTAGGAATTCAGTAGTGAAGGAGACCAACAAGAGATCAGCTCTCAGGGCATTTACATTCTGACTGGGAGCAGTGACAAATAGACGAACCAGAGATAGCAGATAGTGACACAGGCTATGCAGTGAATGAGAAGTGGGTGTGATGAAAGACACTCAGGAGGTGCTGTTGTAGATTGGCTGATCAAGAGGGTTTTCTCTGGGGAGGTGAAACTGAAGTTAGATCTAAGTGAAAAAGCAAAAGTCAACAGTATATAATGGGGCAGAGTTGGGGAACATCCCACAGATGGCTGGAAAGTGGCAGTGAGCTTGGCATGTTTACAGGAATAAAAGACCTGTGTAGCTGGACCTTCAACCAGCCACCAGCACTTGAACACTATAATAATCACAAACACTGCACCCGAGGCTCATTTATTATAAGCTGGTCATTAAAGAACATTTATTGAGCACCTCTTATGTCAGGCATTGCTTCAGTTGCTAAGATAGAAAATGAATAAAGATGCCATCAAAAAGCTCACAATTGAGTGTGTGTTGGAGGGGGGAGAGGGAGACAGATAAATCATTGTAACTGAATGTACTTAGGTTAAAATGGAGGTGTGTGCAAGACACGCTTCCCTGAGGAGTCAGGAGAGAATTCATGGAAGAGGTGACACTTGAACTAAATCTTGAAGAATAGGGGGAAGGGGGACAACATTCCAGGCAGAGGCAATGACTTATGCACCATAGATATTTTAGAGAAAGGAACTTCTTTGGGGAATATTGCTAAGGATTTTGTGTGGTATCTACTTATGTGTTTATATGAAATG
This sequence comes from Balaenoptera acutorostrata, assembly GCF_949987535.1. Classification (NCBI taxonomy): domain Eukaryota; kingdom Metazoa; phylum Chordata; class Mammalia; order Artiodactyla; family Balaenopteridae; genus Balaenoptera; species Balaenoptera acutorostrata. Next base: position 84,895,656 of record NC_080074.1, read on the forward strand.
AATTAAAATCATTTGAATTGAGTCAACGTCTTTGATAACTGTAATGACGCTGATTGTAGGCATTTAACAAATATTGCATGAATGAGTGAATGAATGAGTAGGACATGATATACTTTAAAAATTTAGTATTTTATAATTTAAGTATTATAATAAAAAACTGAATAAAGATATTTTACTGTTATCATCATTATCATCAAATATCATAATCAAAATTAATGACATTTTTCCCCACTCGGGTATAAATCCTTGTGCACAGACAGTTATTTTTTTCTGTTCCTGTGTCAAGTACATACCTAGCTATGGTAGATACTCAAGAAGAGTTTGGGGAATAATTTCTTATAAAAATGCATGTGTGCTGAGAATATTTTTATATAATGCAGGTACTCTGGAAGATTTATAGAATCCTACAAAATTGATATTAGCATTCTGACAGTCAAGGATCTTATTCAACTGCTATGGACTTTCTTTTTAATTTTGTAGTTTATTCTTTGCCAATCATGTCAGCAAACCCTACGTAGATAGGACCCTATGATATCTTCCCTCGTCAGGAACTTTTCTTATTTTCATTCATGATGCCACCTTTCCGCTGAACTAATATCTCCTCCTGTTCTTAAAATTCATTTAGTATTACCTTAGTTCCTCTAAAATTCAAATTGAAGCCTACTTACCCCATTTCCAATCAACAATGATCTTTCTTTATTTTGAGTTCTTATATCTATTATGTTCACCCCAAACTGCATACATTCTTTCACACTAGCTTATGCTGTGTATAATTCTAGAGTTGTTCTTTATTTCATATATATAGGTCTAGGCTACATAATTAGTAGTAGATTCACAAAATCTGGGTACCCGTAAGGCCTCATTAAAAAACAAAACAAAACACAAAAACTTCCCACAAAGAAAAATATCACACGGAAAAATGCTTAGGTATTTAAATCCTCAGATAGGCACCTACATGTCTTTCAACAAGCAACAGAGAATCTTGGGATTACAGCCATTTATATGACCTCTCAGATTCATGGTGAGTGGGAGCGATAAAAAAATATAGTCCAGGAAATGGATCGAAATTGGACTTCTAATTGTTAGTCTGCTGTGAGGATCTTGAAGCCAAGTTCAGTGGAAGCAAATATTTTTCTGCTTAACATTTCATGTTTGGTAGATTTATATTTATTTCTTAGTGACATAATTATTAGAGCATCAGTCTGAATTCTAGCAACATAAGAGGCCTTCACGGTTTCTTCAGCTCCTCCTTAGGTCTGCTCTAATTTCAACTATATTCACTGAATTCAAAATCTACTAGGAGAGCTAGAGATACCAGGCAGGGCTGCATCTATATATTTTTTTCTTCCATGCAGGGAAATACATACATCTCCTAGCATATTTTAGACCTTTGGTTTGTTACCCTGTCCCCAGCCAAAGCCAATATCTCTTTCTTTCCTTTCAGGGGAGAGAGGATGGTAGGAACTGCCATCCTGTTTCAAGGGCTGGGATGCTTTCTGTCATGCTGACAGAATTTGCTAGATATCCTGATAGTCCTCATTAATCTGGGTTATTTTTTTTAGAATTTTGGTCTCAGAGCTGCTGTTGCTTGAGCTATATTCATTTTAAGGGATATGCATATACATTACTCTAGCTAAGTTTTAATTTATACTGAAGTCATATGAAATGTATGTATTGCTCAGACTACCTAAAATGTTTTCCTTAGAGACTTAGGCTGCTTCACCTCTTTGCCGCTTCTATTTTCTTATGCTAATATGTAGTCATCAGCATTGCTTCATTTACTTTATTTGTAGAAGTAGAAGGATGGGCTTGTAATTGGATACATAACTTCCATCTTTAATATCTTTGAAGGGTTTTAACTAACAATTTCGTCATCTTTATTATTGCTTGTAGTGCAGAGAGTAGAAAACACAGCTGGGTTTTCAGCTCACAGAGGCACTTGTAGCTCAGTAATTTGCTGGCTAGAATATAGTACAAACAGCTTAACTCTTATTCACCCCGAACCCTGTATTTTCTCCATTAGCTGATTACATCACTCAACTTCTCTGACTTCAGCTTTCTCTAAAAAAATGTGATGAGTATCCATGAGCTATGTTTGCAGAGCAAACTTTCAGAGACCTATTGGACACTAACTAGAGGGTAGTTGGACCCTGATGGCTCTTTTACTGGAATCGATTATGTTTTAAATAATATAACAAAGTAACTAACCAGCTACTGGATATTTATGTATTTATTTATACCTTACCTACTTATAAAAGGAATTTGAGATTGAATAAGAAATGTACTTGTAGAATTAGACTGTTAGAATATAAGATCAAAGCCTTGAGAAGGAAAAGAATCTAAGTATGTTTAGGGTCTTGGCCAATATCCTCACTGTTTATCAGTGGTAGTAGCTCTGAGCTTCTTGGTAACCAAGAGTAAAAAATAATGGGCAATACAAGTCATACCTATACTATTCATTTATGACCAACTTATTACTGGTATTTAATTCTCAGAGAAATGTATACAAGGGCAGAGGACAGCATGGTAAACAATGTTTTCTAAACTGTTCTGCAGAACGTACCAGAAAAAAAATGAACATAGCTGTTTTTAGTCCTTAGGGATAAATAATGATCTACACTTCTGAATTATAATTGAGTTGAATATAAATAAACATGAAGTGTGTACGATATAACAGTCATTCTGAAAATAGATATGTAAGGTCACTTCATAGAGAGACTTTCATAATGTAGAAACTTTACAATATGTGAATTTAGTTGAAAAAAAACTTTTTTAAATATCAAGAGATAATTTTATCAAATCGCAGAAAATAGGCTTATCCTAATTGCCCAGCTACATGAAAAACCTGCTGTTAGTCTTGGCAAATAGATATGTAGAAATGTAAGCAACTGAAGGAACTTTGCCTGAAAACTTAACATAACTGCAAGTTTTCTTTTTTGAAAGAAATAGAAAAATCAGGATCAGCTATTTTCCCCCTACAAGAAAGATAATTTTCTGTGTTGCTATCAAAAGGCAGTTTGATGTAATACTGCATCAAACTATTAATAAAATAGGTTATTACCAACTAATGTTACTTTGAGCATTAATTATTCCGTGTTTCTTGGCAACCAAGGCAAAAAAAGAAATATTTAAGTTACATGATACATATATAATGCAAAAAAACCCCACCCAAAACCCAATCCCTCCCCCAAAAAAACAAACCCATACTGATTATTAGTGAAGCACAACACTTCTTTGTACCTAATGCTAATAGGAATTTACTGAGGGAACCCTCACTAGTAGTATTAATTACTGGTGATGTGATAGAGGTTTAGATTAATACAATTTAGTAATTTAAAAATATCTGTCAGATACTAGATTAAAAAAAAAAAACCAAAGCTTAGCTGTATCCTGTTGCCGCGCATACTCTGTAATAATAAAAGGCAATTGAATTTTCAATAAAAATTTTAACATGATGCTATATAGACAATTGTCTCCACAAATATTCCTACATACACAATCCAGCACCTGGACAGAGCCTGGTGCATCAGAAGTGCTCTATCAGTGTTAAGGCTAATCAGATTTATTTTCATGACTTTCCTCAGCTAAATTCATTCTCCATTCATTCTTAATTCAGTGTAAATTTATTGATCACATACTATAACCTGGCTGTGTTCTCAGCAAACAGGTCTAAATCCCTTGCTCAAGGAGCCTGTATTCTTGTGGGGATGTCATCCTCCTTGAGATCACATTGCCTGTTCCTTTTGGGGCAGGTATGTTACAGACATCAATTGTGCCACAGATGGGGAATCCCGAGGGTGTGAAAATGAGATATAGTCTCTACCGTCATGGAATTTACCTTTTATTACCGGGAGACATAAAGACAATCACAGCTCTGCAGCCCTGTGGAAGATGTGTTCCTGGGATGCTCTGGGATCTCAGGTTAGAGGTGTGCATGGGAAAATGAATGTGTGGCTGAGAGAGAGAGGGAGAGAGAGGGAGTTAGAGGAACAGAGGTATAACTTTGCCCTGTACTCGAGCATTTGCTCAGCATTCAAACAGGCAAATCAGCTTCTCTAAAAAACCCCTAGGCCATTGACCCATAGCTCAGCTCCCTTTTTTAGTAAAACGATCAAAAGTTGTATACAATCGCTACCTCCATTTCCTCTTTCTGTTCTCTCTTAAATTCATCCCTGGCAGCCTTTCATCCTGACCATGCCACCAGAACAGCTCGTAACGAGGTCACCAGTGACCGCCACCTGGATAAATCGAACAGCTTGTCCTCAGACTCCATCATTATTTGCCCTGTCACTAATATTTCACACTGTCAGCTGCTCTCTTCTTGAAAGAATTAGCTTTCATGCAGCACGATTGATTTTCTGCTTCCTCCCCGGCCCCTTCTCAGTTTCTGTCACTGGCTACCATTCCTCTCCTGCTTCTATCAGAAGTGTTCTAATCAGAGTGTTCTAGGACCCATTCCACGGCTCTCTCGTCTTCTCAATCGACACTGCCTCCCTAGAGGGTCTCACTCAGTCACGTGACTTTAAACACCAGCTGTACCATAATAAATTCCCAATTTGTATCGTCAGCATGAGCCTCTCCTCTGAACACCAGACTGGTATATCCAGCTGCTTGTTTGAGATCTGCATTTGAATGCCTTTTTAGGCCTCTCACACTTTACGTATTTGTAATGAAACTCTTGATTCTCCCACAGTCTTTTAAACTTAGATACAGACCCAGACCCTGTGACTCCAGAACCTTAGTTTCTTCTCATTACTCTAACCCAAGGCTGGGTTGATGCCTGTGCTGTGTGCTCCCATCACACACTGTGCTTACTCTGATCACAGAACATATATCACTGAATTACTGTGGCCTGTTGACTTGTTTGTTGCCACTAGACTCCAAGTTCAGCAAAGACAGGAGTTGTGTTTTATTCATTAATGTGTTGCCTAGTGCATAGGACTGTGTTTGATACAGTAAATACTTTTGATTGATTGAGTAAATGAGTGACTATTACAGTTAACAGGCGCTGTAGATCACTAGAAAGGAAATAGGTTAGTATTGGTGTTACTGTAGAGGGCTTTGCGGAGGGGCTAACACTTTAGATGAACCTTATGTATTGATAAGATTTAGATAAGCAGCGAAGAGAGAGGAAGGCATTTCCATCACAGGGAAGGAAAGAGCAGAGGAAGAGGTAATAGTCATCGTGATATGTGTATGGAGGTGAGGAACTCTGGGACGCCGCATCAAGGGATATGGAAAGCAGCATGGTGCAGATGTGGAGGGAGAATGGAGGGACACATCTTACCAAATTCTGGAGGGTTTTAAGTGCCAAAAAACAATTCAGTCAAAATATTTATTGAAATACAGCATAAGTTTCTGCTAAGCTGTTCCTTAGGGTGCTTAGTTCTTATTTATGTTGCTATAAAGTTAATGAGACGTTAAGGATTTGGTAGAATACTAAACACACTAACACACAGGCAAATGGCACAGAAGTCTGCTTTAAAGATATCCACCAACTCAAAAGCATTATTACAAGTCTTCAAAAGATCTTTTAATGATTATACTTTTATTCATGCACTAATTTACAACCTGACATTACTAAGCAAGTATTTAAAGATAGGTCAATTAAAAAGGAACCCAAGAGAAAATAGAACTACCGTATGACTCAGCAATCCCACTACTGGGCATATACCTTGAGAAAACCATAATTCTAAAAGAGTCATGTACCACAGTGTTCGCTGCAGCACTATTTACAATAGCCAGGACATGGAAGCAACCTAAGTGTCCATCGACAGATGAATGGATAAAGGAGATGTGGCACATATGTACAATGGAGTATTACTCAGCCATAAAAAGACACAAAATTGTGTTATTTGTAGTGAGGTGGATGGACCTAGAGTCTGTCATACAGAGTGAAGTCAGTCAGAAAGAGAAAAACAAATACCGTATGCTAACAGATATATATGGAATCTAAAAAAAAAAAAGTTCTGAAGAACCTAGGGGCAAGACAGGAATAAAGACACAGATGTAGAGAATGGACTTGAGGACACGGGGAGAGGGAAGGGTAAGCTGGGATGAAGAGAGAGAGTAGCATACACTACCAGATGTAAAATAGATAGCTAGTGGGAAGCAGCTGTATCGCACAGGGAGATCAGCTCAGTGCTTTGTGACCACCTAGAGGGGTGGGATAGGGAGGGTGGGAGGGAGACGCAAGAGGGAGGGGATATGGGGATATATGTATACATATAGCTGATTCACTTTGTTATACAGCAGAAACTAACACAACATTGTAAAGCAATTATACTCCAATAAAGATGTTAAAATTTTTTTTTTAATTTTAAAGAGAGAAAATATAATTAGTAAACATGTAAGCCAATATGAAAACACTTATATCAAAGCACAAGTAGTATTCTGGATGTATGTGTTTGTGTGTGTGCTTGCATGTATCTGCCTATGTTTATTGGTTAACTTGTTTTTCTAGCACAAACATAAATGAAGAAAGGTTAACTATATAGCTGACACTTTATTCCAATGATACATTGTAGAAGTATGAGATGGGATGGGATGGCAGGACATAGGGATCCACTTTACTCATTTGGTCAATAGATCCAGTGGTAGAATATTAAGGTTGCGTATGAAAACACTAAAATAAAAATATTTCTGATTTAATAGCCAAGAGACTTCTGTAGGTATGTGCGTCTTACTAGTAACGTGATGTGCTTTGTGCCTGTTGGTGCATTTGGAGTTTCAGAATTACTTACAGAGGCACAGAAAAGTGAGACACCATAGTGACAAAATAATGCTTGAAGATAAACTTTTGAACTAAAAAGTCAGGTTTCAGAAACTGAAATAGTTATCCTCAGCCAGACCAAAAAAGTCCCCCTTCTACATCACAACCAAGCAGTTATTTGAAATTATAAGTAGGGGAAAGTTCTGGAAAGTCCCTTGTTGGGATTCGTGTTATCAATGAAATAATATCACTTCTACAGATATAAAATTGTTTGGTTCAAAATATATCTTTTTTCCTATCTATCTATCTATATCTAACATTTTGTCAGCTGTATGAGACCTGCAAAATATTTGCAAGTGTGTTTTACTTTTCACTTTTATAGGTTACTTTTTGCAAAGGGCCGCATAGTAAATATTTTAGGCTTTTCCAGTTATGCAGTCTCTGCTGCAAACACTTAACTTGCCATTCTAGTGCCAAACCAGCCATAGACAATACGTAAGGAAATGAGCATGGCCGTGTTAAAATGAAACTTCATTTAAGAAAACAGGTGGTAGGCCAGATTTGACCCACAAGCCATCGTTTGCTAACCCTTGCTTTAGATGATTTTTAGAATCTTCACAATCAGAAGTTTCTCACATTTGAAAAACCTATATGAGTCAGAATTGATAAGTCATTTATTTGCAAGTATCTTTCGTGTTTATATTTATAACATTCAATTCACTTTGTATATGAGTGTAACACACATGCGTACACACACAACAGAGAGACGTACACTTAGAGTGTCTGCCTGGATAAAAACGAACTCACTGGAGGTTCTTTCTTTCCATTGCTATGATTCTGTGATTTCAGTCTTCTGTGAACAGTGGAAGCCTGATCCTAAATGACAGTTGACTAACTATTTGACCAGGCAGCGTAGGTTGAATCGTCAGATTGAGAGTATGAATTAATCAAGTATGAAACAGGAGTGTGAATGAATCAAGTAGAACAGAAGCAGAACAGAAGAGTGGAACATGAAGGCACAAGTACTTGAAATGACACAGATCTAGGGGTGGAGGTTAGAGGTCAGAATAAAGAAACTTCGCTGGGGAAAAGGTAACATTCTGCTTCCATCTGGTACGTAACTAGGGAAACGCTGTGTATTAAAGTTGAGGTCAAAGCAGTGGTTCTGACATTGTAGTGGGCATCAAACTCCTGGACCCCGTCCCCAGATACTTGGATTGCATAGGCCTGGGGTGGAACCCCAAATTGCTTCTTACCGTACATCCTGGGTATTTTTATTCAAGTTGTCCGCAGGTCACAGTTTCAAAGAAGCTGCTGCAGAGGTTTGCCCTCATCAGCTTCCTTCCCTAACTGTCCCTGAGGCTGGTCACCTGACCCAGATCCAGCCTCTTTTGAACTTTCTACCTTCCTGCTATCAAACTAATCTGATTATCACCTAATTTTCTTTTATGTGAAATTAAAGGAATTAATCTGGGCTATTTATCAACAGAAAGAGTCTTTTTAAAAAATAACTCGCATCAAAACAAGCGAAAACCATAACTCTGTCCTGCCTGGGCATGTATTCTTTGCTCCCCTACAGCAGTGTGAGAATCCTGAGCCTCTCACTGATTTATATGTAAAATTCCTAAGGACCAAACCAAAAGAGAAGGCCAGAATGGCTGGGGCACAAAGTGGGAGAGGGCCAGAGGTTAGGCTGAGGAGGGGGGCAGGGTCAGGTCAGAGGGCATGTAGAGCCTCCTAAGGGGTTTGGCCTTTATCCCTGGAGAAATGAGAAGCCATCACCGTCATATAAATGCAAACTCCACTTCATTTCTGGGAATGGCATGAGGAGAGCCAGAATGTGGGAGAGTCTTGGATAACTGCCAGGTGTAGAGTCAGTGGCTGGTTAGATGATGGTGCATTTCACAAGACTGGAGATAGAGAAGGCTGGGAGGTGGGGGGAGAAGAAGCTTGGTTCTAGACCTCTGGTGTTTGAGGAATTTGTGGGATATTGGGTCAGAGGTGTTTCACCTGCTGTTGATTATAGGTACCTGATTCTCAGGAAAGAGAGCTGGGCTTGGAACATGGATGGGCAGAGACATTAGTATATTGATGCTATTGGAAGTGCTGGGTGTATATGAGATTTCTCAGGAAAAGCAGTTGGAATGAGAGGAGGAAAAAGATCGAGAATGGAACACTTTAAAGGAAAGGAGGAGAAAGAGAAACATTATCGGTTGAGAATGAGAGATCTGAGCGAATGGGACATGAAAGCAAGATAGGAAAGAGACTCACAAAGGAGCCGGGGACCAGGGACTCCAAGGAACTCCATACTCAAGTTGCAGCCCTAAACGCGACCCCAGGACTTGGCACTTAGCAGGTTACCAACAGTCTCACTAAGAGCAATCCACACTGAGCAGTGGGGGCCCTAAACAGACAGCAGTGAAGCAAAGGAGGCTGTGGGATTAATACCTAAAAAGCAGATTCACTCCCGATGCGTGTTAGAGTCAAAGAAGCAGTGAATCAAAACAGCTTAGCCAATGTATCCTCTTCTGATCCCTATCCTAAGCAGCATGAAAGTGAAATATCAGTTCTAAATCTTAGAGGGGAGGGAGGATGAGATAAACACTGGTGGCGTTACAACTCAAATTGTCTCGCTGTCACCGAGCAACTTCATTTACACCCTCAATACACTGCAGTTGTTCTTCAGAAGAAGTGGGTGTCCGCGTGTGTGTATTTTGTTTAAAATGTCCATCCAAGATTTCCGCAGCCTCCTCAGGTATGTTTGTCTCTGCTCTTAGCACATTCCCCAAAAGCACTACCAATAAAGGGCTAATAGGAAATACAGGTTCCCGATTGCACAAGCAGATCTTTAGCTGCCAGACAAGGGATTTGTTTCAGCCGGTACCCAGCCCGCGTGGTGCTCCACGGTTCCCATCTGGTAACGCACGCTATGGGATCACGGCAATGGTGCTAATTAAATGTCAGTGGGCTCAGGAGGTGCAGCAAGGCCTTCACGCTCAGATTCCTGAGACAGAAGCATGAAGGAGAAGCACGTCAGCCTTCCTGAAGCTCATTAGGGTTGGGGAGGGCTCGAATTCAGACAGCTGCCGCGTTCAGATCCTAAGTGGATGCTGCAAGAGGGCCCACAAATGAGCTCCGAAAGGAATAAACAAACATTTGTCTATACAGTATTAACAGGAAACACTTTCTTTGGGCAAGTTTTCCTTGACATCCTCCATCACCCCCTATTTTATTGACTGCATCCCTGATTCTAGAAGTGCGTATTTAACTCGTTTTTAAAGTTGATCACTCCCACACGTTCAACACTGACACAAATGAAGGGAGACGTTTTCCAAAGTAATCAATTAAACACACATATCAAGAAAAGATCAGTGCTGAGGCTGCAGGCGGTGACAGGCAGCCAGACCCTCCTGGCTTCTCCTGAGGGCCCTGACCTTCTCCTTTCTTGTGTGTTGCCGTCTGCGTTTACTGTGGCGCAGGGAAACAGTCTGAAAATCATCACCAGCCTCTCCCCAGAACTACGCTGAGGTCCTTCTCTCAGTGAGTGGCACGGTTCTCTAAGCAGTTACCCAGCTAGAAAGCCGGCATTCATCTTGACCCTTCCTCCACCCCACGCGGACAGCAAGGCCCACCAGTTCTGGCCTCTGGGCATCCCTCAGACCTGCCCCGTCTTCTTCCTCTTCCTGCCCGTTTCCTCCTTCTGCCTGGATGGCTGCAGCAGCTTCCTTTCCCTTTGCCTCCAGTCAAGTCCCTTTTTAATCCACTTTCCACAGGGAGGTCAAAGGGATTGTTTTAAAATGCCAACTGCTTGTGTCTGTCTCCTGACCAAACTTTTCAACTGCTTTCAGTAGAACAGGGCACGCACTCAGGAGCAGGGCTTGGGAGACCTTTGATGATCATGTGCCTGATTACTTAAAAAAAAAAAAATTGGCTCATAGTTATCAAGTACTAAGTGCTGTGTCTCATGTAATCATCACCATAACTCTCTGAGTTAAATATGAATGACGTACAGTTATTGGACAGGGTTTGAAGCCAGGTCTGTTCTGAGCCCCTGATGCTAAGCACCGTGCAGTCCCACTCTCTAGCTGTCTCTGTCAGCATCCTTCCTCTTGCACTTTATATTCTAGAATCTGCCGACATCCTTCACTACCACTTAGTCCAAATCACCACCATCTCTCACCTGGGTTATTTTAATAAGCGTCTTAACTGTCCTCCCCGCTCCATTCACCCCTGCATTCCTCAATGTCTTCTCTGACAGCAGCTGCCCTGAACCCTTAAAAATGCAATGCAGATTATGTCACCTCTCTGCTTACAACCTTCTGATACTTCTAGTTTCTAAACAAAAGTCAAATCTTGGCATTGGCTTCATAAGCTTCTCAGTATGACCTGACCCCTGTGCCCCCTCTACCTATATCTCTAGCCACCCTCCTCCTCCCCAGCTTAAGCCACATGAGTCTCATGGCTGTGCTTTGAAGCCAGCAAACATAATCCTGCTTTATGTCATTGAATTTACTCTTTCTTCTGCCTTTTAAACTTCTGTTACAGTGTTCTGACCATTTCACTTGAAATGGCAACCTCCATCCCCCCTAGAGCTCATTCCTCCCATCCTCTGCTTTATTTTCTTCTTAGCACTTTCCCCTTTTGGTAGACCATGTATTTGCTTGTGTATGTCTCCCCCATGACCAGAAAGTCCACTCCGTAAGGGCAGGAGTTTTGTCTGTTCTGTTCACTGTTGTAATCCCTATGCTTAGAGAATTACTGGGCACACACTACAGTTTCCTGAGGTATTTTAGAATGAACACACAAGGTATACACCAATCATAATATTTAGCTCATGATTGCTTACCTTATGAAGAGAATTTTGTTGTTGTTTTGGATTGGGATAAGTGGGTCTTTATGTTATGTTAAAATTGCATATAACGTGCTTTATGGATCTAACAATATTTATAGATAATTCATGACCTCATCATGTAATACCAAAGAAGCTTAAAATGCAGGCAGTAGCTTTGTCCATAGTATCTATATGTTTGTGTTCAATGAGTGTTTCCTTAGATGTCTACCAATTAGCTGTGTATTTTTTAAGAAAGGAGAACATATCTTTCTAAATGAGTTTGTCTCTAAATTTTCTTTCCTCCTTTTCTCTCTTTTCTTTGCATGCCCTCTCTTTGTCTTCTCATGTGCAACCTGGGTAATTTAACTTCTGAGTGACTAGATAACATTGAAAAGGTGTTGGGTGTCACAGAATGAACAAGTAACAGAAGACATCTGTTTGCAATTCTTTGTCTCTTTTCAGTTTGATTCAACTGATCTGAATCCTGACTTAGAGCTGAAATTCACCTTGCCACCTCATTTCCTCCTTCATTAGGTTTGCCTTTGAAATGCAGAAGTTCACTTAAGCAATAATTCTCTCACTTTTGAGAACCGCTCTATCTAACAAAAGCTGACCTTTTTTTTAAGCAGCTGTTGATTAGACAGTTAAACATAGAGATGGCACTAGCATGGTATTTCTCAGTCTGATGTAACTCAGAAATAGAAAGCTGCAGAAACCGGAGGTTGAAACGCTTTCAAGCAACTGAGCTTGAGGTTCCTGAAAATTATCTCGCAGTGCTTCCTCTCAGCTCCCCACACTCCACCCCTGATTTTACATCTGGCTCATCTGTGCACTTCAGATTGGATTCCTGAGCACACTGGCAGTGTGAGAACTGTTGTGAAAATCATCATTAGGATTCCAAGCCTTTAATTAGGCCACTTTCAAATGGCTTTGTCAAGACTATGAGCAAGAGGAAAGCAATTGACTCATTCTTAGAAGAGGTTTATCATAAAGGAGAGTAGAATAGTAATACTGAGCTCTTCACTAAGTCTGGTTGGTTGAGGAATGTCAGGGTCATTAGAAGCACAGACCCTCCAGTAATTCTCTTTGATATGGTATTGTATGTATTACTGTTATTTCACAGCCCGGTAAATTAGACATAAAAAGGTCAAGGGATGTGTACGTGTTCCCATGAAAGGTCAGGGACAGAACCAGAGATAGTCCCTTAGTGTGAATAATAATCCCACTTATTCCAACAATTACTTTGAGAGCAAGAATTCTCTAAGTTTTCCCAGCCAACCATAAGACCTACTTTAATATAGTCAAAGCCCTCAAAGCGACGGCTTTCTTCACCTCTTGTTGCTTTCCTTGGGGGGAAAAAAAAGATCACTAGAAACAATGAAAGAATCAGAATACTTTTGAAGAGGTAAGCAACGCTATAATTCCTAATTTCTTTATGTTATAAGTAAACGACTGCTTTATTCCAGAAAGGAATTAGAACATCTTTTATATACACAAATTGTAATTTAATATTTTCTAAAAATCAATCTCTTCTGGAAAATTAAACACATTTACCATTAAAAATTGAACAAAAACTCTATGCCTGCCATCCACCCATGCATGCAGCTATCCATCCACCCAATAAGTATTTATTAAGGAGCTGTTCCATGCTAAACAGTGTTCTAGTTACATGGGACACAACCGTGAACAAAACAAAATTCCTGTCCTCCCAGGACTTATATTCTAGGTGAGGGAGATACACGAACGTCAAATAAATAATAATTCACACTCACATTTCATTATTTTAATTGTCATGGAGAAGGATCCTTCTGTTCTGCTAGTGTTTCCCAAGCCACATTTGAAAAATCACTAAGGAGGGGACATGATGGTAAATATCCAGCAAATTTATTTCTAGATGCTTTATTTCTATTATTATTTCTAGATAATAATACTAAAGTATTATTATCCTCTTATCTCTGGGTCTGAAGAAATGCATTACTTCCTCTATGGGAATAGTAAGACCCACAAATTTCAAAGACGTGTCTTTATTTACATCAAAAAGAAATAGAGTCTGAAGAAATGTCTGTCATCAATTCTACAAAACAAAAGCCAAAAACTCTGAATGTACATCATTTTGGGGTTTCCTAGACATCAGCTGCTGCCTTCTTTGTCTTATATTAATGTTTATCTGTATTTCGGGTAAGCTCACTAAACATGTAGAATTGGTTTCTTTTCTTGCTTTTCACCATGAAATATTTTATTTATTTTGACTAGGACACTGCCAACAATAATTAATATAGAATATTTTTGTAAAATACAGATTTCAGAGAAGAGGACCTACTTAACATACAGTTTATTTTCATTAGTTTTTAGTCATTCAGAAAATACTGATATACATTCTTACATTGACATCAGAAGCAGTTCAGATTTGTACTTTGCTAAAGTTTGCATGAAACAATGTAAAATGGCAGGTATTTCCCCTTAAAATGATAAATTCTTAATAAAATACTAATATATATAGCTTCTAAGTATTAAGGTAGGAGAAAGTGTGACCTGTTTTAGTTGAAGAAATGAAACTAAAGAATAAATATGACAAATAATTGTAGGGAAAAGCTTGCTTTAGAAGGTAATTTTGTTCATCTACTCATGAAAATACACTTATAAACTAATTTTATAAACGAATATATTTATTATATAGTATAATTACGTAAACCTTCTAATAAACTTTTTTTTAATTTGAATGGGATTTTAGTATAGAAGTCTTTTTATTTATTTTTTTAAATTTTTATTGGAGTATAGTTGATCTACAGTGTGTGTTACTTTCTGCTGTACAGCAAAGTGAATCAGTTCTATGTGTACATATATTCACTCTTTTTTAGATTCTTTTCCCATATGTCATTACAGAGTATTGAGTAGAGTTCCCTGTTGCTATACAGTAGGCCCTTATTAGTTATCTACTTTATATACAGTAGTGTATGTATGTCAATCCCAATCTCCCAATTTATCCCTCCCCCCTCATTCCTCTCTGGTAACCATAAGATTGTTTTCTACATCTGTAACTCTTATTTCTGTTTTGTAAATAAGTTCATTTGTACCATTTTTTTTAGATTCCACATGTAAGTGATATCACACGGTATTAGTCCTTCTCTGTCTGACTTACTTCACTCAGTATCACAATCTTTAGGTCCATCCTTGTTGCTGCAAATGGCATTATTTCTTTCTTAATGGCTGAGTAATATTCCATTGTATATCTGTACCACATCTTCTTTATCCATTCTTTTGTCGATAGACATTTAGGTTGCTTCCATGTCCTGGCTATTGTAAATAGTGAGTACAGAAATCTTTTTAAAAGAGCAAAGTGAGCTCAGAAATTGGAAGCCATGAGTGATAAGTGACCAGTTTTCTTTTAATTAAATGGAATACTTTTGATATGTCTGATCCCAATTTCAATTTTTTTTGAAAAATGGATTCAGTAAACTACTGTTATTAAGAGTATTTAATAAATGTTTACATTTTTCTTATAGGTTTTTAAAGGAAAAAACTTATTTTAAAAAAGTTGCTTCTTTTATGTTTAATTTTATATTACAAAAAAGGGGATTTCCTGTCAAGAATATAAGTTGGTCATGGTGATAAAACATATTAAGCACCAGGATTCTGTTAGCAGGATTGGAATCTCCTAGAGGGCTGGTTAAACCAGGTTGCTGGGCCTCACCCCCAGAGTTCACCCCCTGAAGGTGAGGTGGGACCTAAGAAACTACATTTCTCATGAGTTCTCAGGTGATACTGATATCGCTGGCCTGGACCACATTCTGAGAACCTTTGTATTAGCATGAATATTAGCCATCAGTAGGAAAGCTAGATTCTTCAGCACAACAATTTGTAATGCTTCCTGTCACAACCTTAGTACCTAGAAAACTTACTATTTTCAATCATTTAAAAATGCATAATTTCTTGCCTTTTTTCTCCCCTCTCCTTCTTTGCCCTGCTTCAGGGGTTGAGCTATCATATTTATTATAATCATTAAAGGTCTTTTATTGATTTTACTATAATTTCAGGCAGACCCTCATGAATAGGAGTCTAGATCATCTGGAAATTAGGAGTTTTGAAAATTTTTGCAAATTTCTTGTCATTTTGCATGTATCTTTATCTTAGTTTGGCTACCATTGTAAAATGGAAATAATAAACTGATCTCTAAGAACCATAAAGAATTTATTTTAGATATTAGTTAAGGAAAAGCTATGTTTTTTAAACTCCTTGGATAACGATACTCTAACGTAGGGTAATGCTGGCTTTCCAGGATCCCTCTTTCAGTCCTGCAGGGGGAGGGAAGGGACCAGTTCCTTACTTCCCTGTGGTTGTGTGTATGCGGCAGGGATGAGAGAAAACAGTCTTGAGATCTCATGCTTTCCTTCGGGTCTGGGGTCCTTTGGGCTGGTGGTTTATGAATCCTCCACAGCTGCCTGGCAAGGTGCTCAGGAGTTTGCCCCATCTCTTTCCCAGGGTGCCAAAAGGTATTTCTCAGAATGAACACCCCCCCTGTTCTCTCTTCTGTCCATTGCCAGCTTCCCGGTTGGTCACGCTTTCTTTGGGGCTTTCTCTTTGGATTCTCAAGAGCCTATTTGGAAATCCAGAAAAATGAATATTGCCTTTTTTCTCTCTCATTCTGATTAAAGTCCAAATTCTGCTCAAGATAATATGGCTAACTGTGTTTGACTAAGGAACAGGGAAGCCTGAGAAAGAGAAAAAGGGATTTTTTAACTGACTTTTTAAGAAAGACTGAGATTCGTTACTTTTCCCAGCTAACCCATTCCATTACTCTGGTTGGTGGTGAATCAGCACTTTCCTCTGCTTCCCATAGCCCATCTATAATACTCTTCCCACTTCCTCTCATCCTCATCTGACCCCTCCTCCAACTCTCTAATATTATCACCTCCCTTCTTTGGGAAAGGCCACCATTTCCTCCTTGGGAAAGGAGCCCTTCACTACTTAACCTCAGACATGAGGTGAATATTAATGGGGGTTTCCTGCAGCCTGAACTCTGCTGCCTGAAGTGGGAAGGGGGTGCTCCTGTCTACTGGGGGGCCTGAAGCTGATTCTCCTCTAAAGTATCTTAGTGCAAACACCGCCTGCCACGGTGACTGTCTTCTTGTCAAGACCGCAGGGCTGAACTGCCTCATGTGAGTAAACCTTTTCTTCTTCTGAACATGGCTTTGACCCTACTCCTAACAGAATAATAATTCTGGCAACCACATGCTAGAAGGAGAGTTATTTCTTCTTTGATCTATTTTCTTTATAAAGGGCCTCACAGTCCTGAGAGTAGCTCTGGACAGATGGCACCTTTCCCAAATGGATTCTCTCTAATCCCCCAATTCCTTTTCCAACAGAAGCAAAAAGAATAGGTAAGGATCTCAGTTTATCTTGCCACAGTTATGAGAAAAATTCCTTTATGGTTTGTATTAGCTTTTGCTATAGATTGAATGTTTATGTCTCACCAAAATTCATATGTTGAATCCTAATGCCTAATGTGATGGTATTAGGAGGTATTAGGAGGTGGGGCCTTTGGGAGGTGATTAGGTCATGATGGTGGAGCCCTTCTGAATGGGATTAGTGCCCTATGAAAGAGGCCTGAGAGAGATCCCTTGCCTTTTCCACCAATGAGGTTATAATGAGAAGACATCTGACTGTGAGGAAGTGAGCTCTCCTTAAACATCGAATCTGCTGGTGCTTTGATCTTGGACTTCCCAGCATCCAGAAATGTGAGAAATAAGTTTCTGTTTATAAGCCACCCAGTCTATGATATTTTTGTTATCACAGCCTGAACAGACTAAGACAGCTTCCTCGGGCTGCTGTAACAAATTACCGCAAACTTGATAGCTTAAAACAGCAGGTGTTTGTTCTCTCACAGTTTTGGGGGCTAGAAGTTCTAAATCAAAGTGTTGGCAGGGCCAAGCTCTCTCTGAATGCTCTAGGGTAGGATCCTTCCCTGCTTCGTCCTAGTTTCTGGTGGTTGCTGGCAATCCTTGGTATTCCTTGGCTTGTATCACTCCCATCTCTCCTGTCATCAGTTGGCATTCTCCGTGTGTGTGTGTGTGTGTGTGTGTGTGTGTGTGTGTATCCAAATTTCCTTCTTCTTATAAGGACACTAGTCATTGGATTAGGGCCCACCAATATCCAGTATGACCTCATCTTGATTTCATTATACCTGCAAAGACCTTATTTCCAAATAAGGTCAGTTTCACAGGTCCTGGGGGTTAGAACTTGAACGTATCTTTTTGGTGGACACAGTTCAACCCACAGAAGTATTCTCTATTCAAACTCCTCACATGGGCATTTAGTGTGACTCCAAATTCTAGTCCCGTCTCCTGCTATCCACCCTCTATGACTTGGTTCATGCAGATCCCTCTCTACATTAGAATGGCTTCTTCATGCCATCCTCCTTCCCCTTCATCATTTTCTCTATTCTTTAAAGCCTTTATCGGATGCATTTCTTACATGATTCCTTTCCTAGTACCACCAACCAAATGTGATTCCTTGTATTTCTGCCCTTGTTTTCCCTCTTTTAATTACATTTCTGTAATTGTTTTAATTCCTCCAACTAGAAAGTAGGTTGCTTAAAAGAAGTGTCTACTTATCTCTATAATCCCACAATAGTTCTATGCTTTGCACATAACAGAATCACAAAATCAGAGAAAAATAGATGTCTTGAAAGTACAAGACTTGTGTATTTTAAGCCTTTTAGAATAGGTGAAAACCTTAGTTTATATCCTCTTTTGCTGATTTCTCTCTGCTTCAAACAAGAAAAGTGTTTGGTATAAAAGCAGTGTACCAAACCTAAGCAGATAAGGCAATTATTCTGACTTCAGGCTGTGGCTCACTTTGTGATCTTTGGAAAGCTGGTAGCCGTGTCAGTTTTACCAATTAATAAAAGTGGAGCTTACATGAAAAAGTTCACAGATGAGAGGTGCCAAAGAATAATTATTGTTGAATAATGTTCAAGTGCAATTGCTTGGTTTTTTCACTCCAACCTTACTTGGACCCAAACTGAAATGAACACTAAAATCCTAATGATAAGAAGACAAATGTGTAATGGT
Source organism: Balaenoptera acutorostrata (assembly GCF_949987535.1). Lineage (NCBI taxonomy): Eukaryota > Metazoa > Chordata > Mammalia > Artiodactyla > Balaenopteridae > Balaenoptera > Balaenoptera acutorostrata. The sequence goes on from NC_080074.1 coordinate 84,914,269, forward strand.
TTAATAAGGGATGCTGCTAAAAATGAAAAGCCTAAGTCTGTCATCTTTATTCCCCAGTCTTGGATTTTAAAAACTGCACAATGTTAGTCAAAGACCCTGCTGTAGGTTATATGTGTTTATGTATAAGGTTTGTACTTACAAGTATGTGTATATACATATACATATGTTAATTTCTATTCAGTGTTGTATATGTATTTAACTAAATTACAAATATGTCATAATTAATAATGAGGTACATGATTTTCACCTTTCTTTTCAACATACAGTGAAAGAATCGCTAGCCCTTCTTGGTAGTCCTTTGCTTCATAGGGATGTCTTGATTCTTTTATAAGGCTGACTATCCACCAAAGCTTTTGGTCCCTTCCTCACTTATATATATGCTTATATCTGCCCATGATTACATTGCATTTTGTTTTAAAATTTTTCTGTTATGATAGACAACAAATTATCTCAGGGCTAGTTTTTCTGTTTGTAATAATGAGCTAATGAGAGTTCTTTATTGGTAAAATCATTTTGGCATCCCTTACTAAGCAGGTATGACAAATGTAAACCCACATCATATATAAAACAATTGCTACTATTTTGCCTTACAAAGATTGTTGTGGATTACAAGTTTTTCTAGAACCCAGAGATTTCCCACCTATGACATTATCCCTTTTCGCATTCAGTACTGTTGCCCATGTTCAGATTCTCATTATTACTAATATTGATTGCTGGTTGGTTTTCCAGACTATGGTGTGTTGTGACATCAGCTGATTTCGAGTACTGTGGTGAGGGTCTCTGTCAAGTACAGTTGGATATTGTAATATGGCTATCCTTGATTATTTTAATTAGCTGTTTTCCAGTTTTTCATTAGGATTTAAATTAGATTTCTTACTGTGATGGCTCTCGACAGATGTGCTATACTTGTCCAGAAACTTATCAAGTGTTTTCACCTTTGGTTTCCAAAGAATGTAATACTAAATGATGCCATTGCATCTTTGGGTGCTGGGGTTGTTTTTCTTTTTTTATGTCATATAAAAAGGTACATGGCAGGTATAGCGGACAAAATGTGGCCGGAGTGAAGACCCCATCTCTAAGGAAAAACTGATATCTCTGGTTGGCAGTGTGGCCATTCTACATGATTTTTTTATAGAATTGCATAAATAGGGGACTAAATCTTTCTTTAAAAAACAATTGGGCATATGTTAATTGGTCTCTGAGAATTTGTACTGTGCTTTTTAGTAAACTATAAATTTGGACCAAGAGAGCTCTATACTGATACCAGTCATTTTCACACATTTCAGAATCAGTGAGATACTCTACTTTTTTTGTATTTTGTCTGTATAATAGGAATGCTATCCTTGCTTCATAAAGCATTCAATTCAATTCAGCATTTTTTGAGTATCTAGTCCCTTCCTCTCCAAATAGTTTACAATCTAGCAGAAGGGATATAAGTACATGAATAGCTATGAGACAAGAAAAAATATTAAAATATTTATTTCTGAAAACACTGGGAATTCTGTCATCATCTGATATCTAATCAGATTTATTTGGCCTTTCTCTTTTATCAAGGAGAAAACAGATAATTTACTGAGATTTATGGGTCCTTGCTCACTTAAGTGCATAATGAATGTCATTCATTAACCCATTTCTTTACTGATTCGACAAATACTTATTTTTGTCTATTTGATGTACCAAGTTCTGTTTTTGACTCTGAGAATGTAGAGGTGAGTAAGACCAGGTGCTCTTCCTCAAGCATGTCACAGCCTGTTGGAGAGAAATAATAGTTACTAAGATACAGTATGAGAAATTATGCTATCTAGATATGTACAGGGCACTATCTGAACACAGAACAAGGAAAAAGAAACTAGGTGACTTTAGTCAGGAAAGGCCATCAGTTACAAAGAATATAAAAGACATCCAGGTAGAAAAAAATGGTACAATTACTTCTTTTCTTTTATTTTAAAAAATTATATATTTCAAATTTTCCAAGATTTGTATAGATTACTTATATAATCCTGAATGAAAATATTATTTTAAATGTTTGAACATGTGAAGGGAGACCTAGGCATTTTTTAAAGTGCCTTTTAAAGTGCCCCTTATCTGCAATCAACCAAGACAAATGTAAGATCACTTCATTAAGACTGAAGGAAAGAGAGAGGCCCTATCATGTTTCTGTTGAGCAGGATGAAATGAAAATTATTTGTATAGGTTTGTACTATTAATTATATCACATAAAATAGCATTAGTGGTTTCTTAAAATAATTATAGCAATTTTGACACTATAAAGTGACTATAAAGAAGTAAAAGCTTTTTTTTTTACAAATGAACTTATTTACAAAACAAAGATAGACTCACAGACATAGGAAACAAACTTATGGTTACCAAAGGGGATGGTGGGGGGGGGCGGGTGGAGATAAATGAGGAGATTGGGATTAACAGATACACACTACGATATATAAAACAGATAAACAACAGGGACCTACTGCATAGCACAGGGAACTCTACTCAGTATCTTGTAATAACTTACGACGGCAAAGAATCTGAAAAAGAATATATATATATATACACATATAATATATACACACACACATTAACAGTCTCTTTGTTGTACACTTGAAACTAACACAACATTGGAAATTAACTATACATCAGTTGACAAAGAAAAAAGAAGAAAAAAGAAATAAAAGTTTTAATAAATGAATTTAAAAGAAATTATGCAAATTAATGTCTCACCTTGGGAAGCTCTCCATAATTTAAGATTTAAAGACTTACATTCAGTCGATTAAACAAATATGTATTGAGCATCTAATATGTACCAGACACTGTTCTAAGCCGTGGAACAGTGAACAGCAGTGAACAAACCAGATGAAAACCCACGTCCTGTAAGGGCATACGCTTACTTCCTTCAGGGGGAGGTAACTAATAGACCAATGGTAAAATATGGTATGTTGTAGTGTGTGCCATGGAGAAAAACAAAGCAGGAAACGGAGTTAGATGTTCGGGGGGAGGTGAGGGAGTTGGTCTCTGAAAGCATGGTTATTGCTAAGACAATATTTGGAAGGAGTCCTGAAGTAGGGCTAGGGAGCAAGCCACGCGGGGATCCGGAGGAAGAGAATCCAGGCCAAGGGAACCGCAACTGCGAAATCCCTGAGATGGGAACGTGCTTCTCGGGTTGAAGGAACAGGCAGGAGCCCAGTGGGGCTGGGACTGCGGGGAGGGTAGCAGGAGAGGAGTCCAGAAAGGGAGCGGGGCCAGATTCTGTCGTCCTTCTTGGCCACGGTGAGGATGGGGCTCAGGCTCTAAATGAGGTGACAGCCGCCCGAGGGTTTGGGGCAGAAAAGAGGCATCATCTGATCGAAAAGATGACGCCAGCTCCTGGGTTAAGGCGACTCCGGAAGACAAGGGTGGAGCCAGGAGACCAGGTACGAGGCTATTGCAGAATTCCAGGCGAGAGGAGATGGTGACTGGGACCAGGGTGGTGTGGAGGTGTGAGAAGCAATGAGATGATAGACACTCCTGAAACCTGGTCTTTGCTGATCACTGCTCCCTGCACTCTGTCGGTAAGCTCCATTCCGAGTAGCTCACTCTGACTAGCCCTCCCTAACTGGCCCTTCCTTCTCCCACCTAACTCCCAACACATTTTAAAACCACGTTAGAGGGCTTCCCTGGTGGCGCAGTGGTTGAGAATCTGCCTGCCAGTGCAGGGGACACGGGTTCGAGCCCTGGTCTGGGAAAGTCCCACATGCCGCGGAGCAACTAGGCCCGTGAGCCACAACTGCTGAGCCTGCGCGTCTGGAGCCTCTGCTCCGCAACAAGAGAGGCCGCGACAGTGAGAGGCCCGCGCACCGCGATGAAGAGTGGCCCCCGCTCGCCGCAACTACAGAAAGCCCTCGCACAGAAACGAAGACCCAACACAGCCAAAAAAATAAATAAATAAATAAATAAATTTAAAAATAGAGCAATACAGTCATAAAAAAAACCACGTTAGAAGCTATAATTCGTTGATCCTGTCACCTTTTCATTGTCCCTCCTGGCTTCATTTCCTTCCTTATTCAGCTTGGATTCCATGGTCCCATATACATTCCTTGCATAGACTCTTAAATTCCACCTCTCTCTTTTTTGTACATTGTTGACCTCACCCAGCAAAACCACAACCTCATTAATTACAACTCTGCTTACTCCATGTCTGGACCCTGACAGATGAACATCAAGGGAGAAAAACACAAAGATGCTTATTGCCCTCACTTTGACCATAGCAGAAGGGGGACCCTTGGGGTTTCCTGACAATCCCATTTTCCAAGTCCATTCACTTTCCCTAGCAGACTGTTCCATACCTTCTCTTCCTCAAATTCCCAAACCTCTCTCATCCTCCTTGTCAGCTTTTTACTCCACTGAGAAAATAAAAGTAACCAGAAAAGAACTACTCTGTGTATCCACCACAACTGCCCACCCGTATTCTCTGCTGTCACTGTGGCTGAACTTGTTTCTATCTGAGGCAAGTTCTTCCACTTATATATTAGATCATTCCATTCTCACCTAGTCAAGACATTGCTTTAGCAAATGTTCCATCTCTCTTAAGCAAACATGACATTAAAATTGCCATCTTAAAAAAAATCCTCCCTTTTACCCTGTCACTTTCTCTAGGTACCACCCTATTTCTTGGCTCCCCACTTAGAGCAACACTCTTCAAGATCTGCCTACACTCATCGTTTGTACTTCTCCTCTCATTCTTACTTAAACTCACTACAGCTAGGCGTTGGTGCCCACCACTGCCTGACCTGCTGTTGTCAAGGTTACCATGACTTCCAAGTTGGTAAAAAAGTGACCACTTCCCACTCCTCATCTGATTTGATGCAGATGATCGCTGCCTCCATTTTTTAAAGTTCTTTCTTCACTTGGCTGCCAGGACACCTGATTTCACTGGTTTTGCTCCTACTTCACTGGCCCAACTTTCTCAGTCTGCTTTGCTGATGCCTCTCATCTTTCTAGCCTCTGTCAGAGTTCCTTAGATCTCCTTTCTCTGTCTAAGCTTACTTTAGGTGATCTCACTGAGGTTCATGGTTTCAAATATCAGTCGTATACTGATGACCCCTGACATTTAGCTCCAGCCCCAGCCTCTGCCCAGAACTCCTGACAAACGTCAACAGCCTGTTCACCTTCTCCCTTTGGATGATGTCTAAAGCTTCATGTGTCTAAAACAAAATCCAGATACTCACCCCCTGAATATGCTCCTCCTGCATTTTTCCTTAGTAAGTGGCATTTCTAAACTTTCAGTCGCTCAGGTCAATAATTTTGGAGGCACCCTGAACTCCTCTCTTTCTCTCATGCCCCAGATCCAATCTGTACACAAATCATGCCAGTCCATGCTTTGAAGAACTGGCCATTTCTTAAAACATATGCTCATGTGCCTAAATGATTACCATAGTTTTATCCTTTGAAACTCATTTAGATTTTTAGAAACACCTACAAGTCACAACAAGTTTTATGACTGTGGTTTGTAATAAAATCTGTATAATTCGCATTTCAGTCAAAAATAAAATGTAAATATAAAACAGGAAATGGCTTTCTTTTTTTAAATTTATTTATTTATTTATTTATTTATTTATTTATTTATTTATTTATGGCTGTGTTGGGTCTTCGTTTCTGTGCGAGGGCTTTCTACAGCTGCGGCAAGTGGGGGCCACTCTTCATCGCGGTGCACGGGCCTCTCACTATCGTGGCCTCTCTTGCTGCGGAGCACAGGCTCCAGAAGCGCAGGCTGAGTAGTTGTGGCTCACGGGCCCAGTTGCTCCGCAGCATGTAGGATCTTCCCAGACCAGGGCTCGAACCCGTGTCCCCTGCATTGGCAGGCAGATTCTCAATCACTGCGCCACCAGGGAAGCCCCGGAAATGGCTTTCTTGAGTGATTTATAAATATTCCTGGAAGCCAATTCTAAAATAATCGTTTCAAAAATGAGCAACATCAATGGAATGAATAACTTATCAAATTATCACTAACAAGGATGCTGTTTATTTAGTTTTAGTTTTATAGGCTCTGGATTATTGTTTAAAATTTATCTCCATTCTTTATACTTACAATTAACAGTAACATCTCATGAGTAATACAAAGACTTATTTATTGCTCTTTAATGTTGATGAGAGTATTGACTCTGGAACCATACTGCTTGCGTTCAGTACTGGTTCTATTATTAGCTGGAAAGCTACATTCTCACAGACAATTTCCTTAAATGCTCTGTGCCTCAGTTTTTCTATCTGTAAAATGAGGATAAGAGTGCTTACACCAGGATTTCTTACTAGGATCAAATGTGTTCGTGTGCTTAAATGTTTAGGATAGTACCTGGCACAGAGTAAGAGATAGGAATGGTACTAGGAATAAAAGAATTATATGGCAGATTCTTCGTTACTAGAAGCCCTCAGGGAACTTGAGGCTTAATAGAAAATCTGAAAGGTTAAAGACATTATGAGGTTTTAGAGATTGTTCAAGACAACCATAAAAGAGATATCTGAAGGCAATAGGTATTAGTTATCTACAAAGTGAGAGAACTGACCAACAAATTCCATAGACCTTCAAATGAGAAAGATTACTTCTATCAACAGCAGGTTAAGATAATTTATGGTGAAAGTTTTGTGTTTTAAATGTTCAGTTTCAATTACAATAAAACTGAGATCTGTACTCATAAAGCACCAATATTGACATATGAACATGTAGAAGCATAGGATTTTAGTACAAACTGCTAACTGTAGAGCTTTGATTAGGTGCTGTAGGAAACATAGATACCTATTTATGTGTATATAGGAAGCTGCCATTTATACTGGTACCACTACCCACTGAACTATCACCGTGTTCATCAAGTTATTTATTATAAGGAGTATCAATTATATATCACTGTGGGTTTTTCTTCTTCCTGGCACAATTATACATTATTGAAGATGTGTATTTAGTCAACAAATAGTAATTGAATACCTACTCTGGGCAAGACACAGTCTTCTCATGCTAAGAAGCTATATCGCCAAATAAAAATGTAAGATTGCTATAGTGACGTTGTTATTTATGCCTTTCAAATAGACATGCTTTCCTGAAATGGAATTAATTGCCATTAACCCCAGAACTGTGAAGCTATGTATACAAGTGGACAAAGTATTTTCAAAGTTTGTCCCCAGGACAGGGGAAAAAAAAAGTCCTAAAACATTTCCTCCCTCTTTTCCCCTCTAGTTGGCACGCCACAACAAACTCTTGCAGCAGATGCTCAAACCAGGATCCGATCCAGATGACGGAGATGAAGCCTTAAAGTATTATGCCAACCACACCGCACAGATCGAGGTAACCATCTATTATTTCTTGAATGGGACCAACTGTGAAAAGATATGTGCACTTTCTCTTTCAGACCATTTTCATTATTGTTTCCTAGAACAACGAAGTAGAATTGAGTGATATAAACTGTAAAAGTATATATACCAAAAGAAGAGATGTGAGCAGTGACTTATAAGAAATTCATGTGCACATCTTTCAAAGTTGTCTTTATTTTTTGACCAGAAATATATGTAAATTCTCTTTTATAATTAATAAGGTTGTTTTTTTTTGTTTGTTTTGTTTTGGTCCTGGAAGAAATCATTGCAGAGCAGTGATATTTTAGAGACAGGATTATTATAGTGGATATTATCATTCAAGAAATGGTTTCTTTTTAAAAACTATGGAAAGCTTATTAAAGTAGAGATCTCTGTGTAAGAAAGTATTCAGAAGGATGGGAAAAACGGAAGGCACTAGTAAAGTTTTCATGTTGATAGCATGAGCTTGAAATGGTTTAACAATGTCCATTTCACTTTGCAGCAATTCAGTACCACCCCCGTAAATGAGACCTTATTGAAGGGCTGGTGGCAGTTCAGGAGGTGTGGGTCAACATGGCCTTAATCATTTTGTGTTGTGAGACCCATCTGGCTGTCATTCACTAGCTATGGTATCATTTTGACACTGGTTGGCAGAGCTAATCAGGCAGAAGTGAGCAGAGTAGTTGACGCCTGTCACTCGTAATTTACATTCACACATTCATTCACTTTGGCAGATATTTTTAGTTTTCAGCAGAGTGCATGATGGCATCACTGCTATTAACTCTCTAGGTACATAATCACTGTACCTTCTTGTTTACTGTTGCCAAACCTTTGCAATCATGAGAATTATTACTTTGTGTCTCAAAATGAATCCCTTGCTCACGTTTATAAACATTAATAGCTTTGGTGGTAGACTTGACTTAGTGCAGTGCATGAGCCGGACCAGCAGCAAAAACATTGCTCACTACATCAGGTGCTTAGGAACTGGGAAGCTGGCAAAGTCAGGAAGCCGGAGAAATTGATACGAATAAATCATCAAACCACCAAGGTTCTGCAGAAGGTCCTGGAGGCCAAAGTACAAAGCCAGTGATTAGAAGAGAATATCAGGAATGGTAGACAGAATGGGCAGGTAGAATAGCAGGTGGGCCAGAGGTAGAGGTTGGGTTAATACTTGTGTGTGAGAGACAGAGGCTGTTATTGAAGCTGGACTTTTATTGGTTCCCAGCAGTGAGGAGAGATTTAGCTGTAAATACATATATTCAGTAAATGTTTACTGAGCCTTTACTCTTTACCAATTACATACACATAGAGAAGGTCATTCTGTGTAGTAATTGTATAAACAAAGACCAGCGAAATTTAGAGAAAATAGTGATTAACTGTGCCTGGGGAATTTCAGGATGGATTTCACAGAGAAGGTTGTCATAAAGTATATATTAAAAGAATAAGTAGAGGTTCCTCTCTACTAAAGTTTGGGCATGGGATTTCAGGTAGAATTAAATGAAGGGAAGGTGAAAGAACATAGGAAGGGGAATGACTCTCTTCAAAAGATTACTGAAGTTGCTGTTTGGAAAAGGGATTGGAAAAGGGAATGAGGCAAAGAATGCAGGTAGATGAAATAGGAAGATAGAAAAGGGAGAAATGGTGGTACTGAAGATGACTTGATTAGAGAAAATAGACACACATATATTATAACACACACACACATATACATATGTAAAGGGCTTGATGCTTGATTTTGGATTGCACATGTAAGGTGAGGGAAATACTGGGGAAAATGATGCCCCTGGGGCTTCTGGTTTGAATAAATGGACAGAAATTGGTGTTATGCATAGGGATCCTAGCTTTGGCAGATAAAATGAACAGGAAGATCATTTGTTGATTCTTGGATAAATTGAATTTGAGGTGACTTTGAGGAATGCATTAAGTTGGATATAGAAGTTAAGGGTTCAAAGGAGTAGTCTGAGTTGATGATCTAAATTCTTCACTTTGACCAATCCTCATGTTCGTTCAAAGACCAGCTCATATGACCTATTCAGAGAGGACTCCCCTCCTTCCTTCAGGCATTCGTTAATTTCATCCCACTACGCTCCCACAGCAGTTTGATCATTCTGTTAATGTGTCATGTGGGAATACTGTTAGCTTCTTCTGGGTAACTTGTCCCCTATTTGAGGCAGAAGCTAGTCTTGATCATCCTTTTATTTCCAAAACTGAACACTGTTCTTGGAGCCTAAGCATAATAATGAGTATTGTTGAAAATCATAGTTTGTCTATATGTTATAGACTCAAAGACCCTGGGAAATAGGAAGGACCTTGTGGGTTACCTAGTCTGTTCACCTATCCAAGGAGGAATTGCTTTATAAGGACCCTGTTTCTGCTTTAAATTCTTCCTGTGATAGTGATCTCACCACTTCAGGAGGAAACATCCAATTTGGAATAACTCCAATAATTAGAAAGTTATTTTTTGATAAAACATGCACTCTAGCCCACTTTTATGTTTGCCTACTGTTCCGAATATTTGCTACCCTGTCAACACGACAGCTTGCCTCTAACATTTGAAGAACCATTGTGATTAGTAAGCAGTACAAGCTTTTATAGATAGGGATTCATGTTGTTTTTTCACTTTGAATTTCCCAGGACTCCTCGCCTAAGGACTGAATAAGCATTTGTTGAATAAGTATATTTTAAAAAGTATACATTTTTGGCTTTTTACGGTTAACACATTCCCATCTCTTTCAGTAATCCCTCCAGTCTGTCAATGCCCCTTGTAAAATGTAACAACCAAGATCAAACATAACGTGTCCTAAAGGGGCTGAAAAGCTTGGCTTTTAGTGATCAGAACATTATTTCTTAAATGCACCCTGAGTTTTTTTAAAAATGTTTGACACTGTTGGATCAAGTAAACCCTTTTTTCCCACACATAGTTGCTTACCATACCAAATAGGTCCAATTCTTCTTTTGTACAATTGATTTTTTTAGCCTATGTTCAAGAATTTTATTTACCACTACAAATTTCTTCTTTATTTTATGATAGTATTCTAGTATGTGTTCTGTGTATATAACATATCATTTAAGGTAGCTTCAGTTACAAGTAAAAGAATACCAGACTGACAATTTTTTAAATGATAAAAATGTTTGATTATCCCACATAATGGGAGGCCTGGAGGTACCAGTAGTTCTATAATTGATTAAATGACTCAGTGATGTCTTCAAACACTCAGACCTTTTCCATCTCTTCTGCTAAGTCTTCCTTATTATGCTGGTGATATGTCACTTCATGGTTGCAAAATGGCTGCCAACGTTTTAAGTATCATCACCACCTTTTGTTCTAAGCAGGAAGAAAGACGGTACAGGCAAAAAAGAGCTTTTGTGTTGTGTATTTGATTTTTTGTTGTTATTTTCTTTGTCTCATGTGGCTTTCTGTCTTTTCAGGAAGCAAAATCTTTCCTGGAAGCACCTCGCAACCCCAGGATATTTCTCCTTATACCTCATTTCCCAGAGCTAGGCTATTTGCTCATCACCATACCAGTCAAACGGAAATAGAATGACTCTTTTGCCTTAAACCAATCCTGTGATTCATTTTTGAGGGCTAAGTAGAGTACATAAATATGAAGCTTGAGACTTAGTCTACACAAACCCTTGTGACATAGGAAAGCTGTATGAAAACATTTACCCTGGGTTTTGTTGTTGTTGTTGTTGTTGTTTAAAGTTAAATTCTTACAAATACCAAATAAGAGAAGTACAAAATAATGACTATTCACATCTGGGTATATGCTTGAATGGATGTTAGACCTACAAAAATATGTTTTGCCACATTTTAATGACATAAAGCATTTTTCTCTGTAGAACTCAGCGCACATCATGTTGTATATGTCATTTGTTCCCCAACAGCCCTTTTTAGGAAGAACAGGCTAACAGCAGGATAAAAATATACCAAGTGCTGTGCTTAAGATTACATAGCCAATCACTTGCCAGTTAAGACCCTCTTAGTTCTCTGATGTACTTCATGAAAATAAAAATGCGTGGCAAGAGTTTAATGCTAATCCAGAAAGAATAAAGATTTTCTTTTGTTATTTATAACAAAATATAATATTTATAATACATTAGTCCAGTTAATTTCTCTCATTTAAAGAGAAAAATGTAAAGGACTGTTTCAGATACTTCAAGTTGGTCTATTTTTTCATAACTGAAGTCATAAAGTATCATTAATAAAGTCATGCTAAAAACAGAAAATAGTTTAAGACCATCCGAAGCCTGAAAGAAATGCAAATTAATGTTTTCAGATTGTTCGGCATGATAGGACAATGGAACAAATAGTGTTTCCCGTCCCCAACATATGTGAATACCTCACGCGAGAATCCAAGTGCCGTGTGTTCAATACCACGGAAAGGGATGAACAAGGAAGTAAAGTGAATGACTTTTTCCAGCAAACGGAAGATCTCTACAATGAGATGAAGTGGCAGAAGAAAATCAGGAGTAAGTACAGTAAACTGAAATGGTTCATTTTGAGCATAATGATAGATACCTTGGTACTTTGGGATACCTGACAGTATTCATTTCAATTGGTTCTTAATTTCTTGCCATCTGATGTTACTGAGATCGTTTATAGGCTTAAGATTGTAAGCTCAGTCTACAACTGAAGCCAAAACACCTGTGGCTTAAGGAAAACAGAAAACTCTGACTAATTAGATCACCTTTTAGTGCTGATCCTATAGTTTTATAAATATTATGACATCCAAGATTGCAGCTGTATGTTTCAGCCTTGGAACAGCTGCAGATTTGAAGTGCATGAACAGGCCCTGACCGGCCTTAACAGTCAGTGGATGGGGTGGAGAGATGTCGGCACCAGCACTTTTGTCCTCTTGTGTTTCTGATCTTATGATTGAGTAGATTGTTTAATGTTTTCTTCTGAGAGTCATTCTATCTTTCAACATATCTGTACCTCACCAAATCAAAGTAAAAATTGTGTGACACTTGCATTCAAATAGGGCAGGGTTATAATGTCACAGTTAAAAGTTACCATAATACAGTTCCCATCACTTATTTCTCAGGTCTCCAGTCTATTTGGAAATATTATGTAACAACCTAAATGGGGAAAGAATTTGGAAAAGAATAGATACATGTATATGGATAACTGAATCACTTTGCTGAACACCTGAAACTAACACAACTCTGTTAATCAACTATACTCCAATATAAAATAAAAAGTTAAAAAATAAAATAAAATAAAAAGTTTTTTTAAAAGTTTACAAAAAAATTGAAAAATTTTCAAGTTTAAAATAAACTTTATTTTCCCAGATGAGAAATATCATGAGTTTTTAACAAAAATTGATAGGGGAAAACTTTTGATTAGGTCTTTTCTGACTTTTGGGAAGGTTTTCCAGACTGGCAGGCATATGTTCTCAGTACCTCTACTCAAAAGTGCTTCATCATTTTAGTTCCCTAGGAACTTCAGTGATTGTGGTTTATGAACTTGGTTGAGCTTGAGACATAGCATCTTTGGATAAAGATTGTAGCATGCATTGTCACACTTTCTTAGCAGAATATTTGAAAAAAAAATAGAAATTACTCTTCCTTAGCATTTTACTGTGTAGAACCTTATGGAATTCAGAGAAAATTTTGGGTGTCCAGAATACATATGAAAACTCAATTTGATAAACATACTTTTTGTTCTTGACAAAAAGTAAATTGAATAATGAGCCAGTGCTTGTAGGATCTGTGCTTTTTTAGATAAATGTTTTGTCATTTATCAAAAAACAAATCTTGGGACTTCCCTGGTGGTCCAGTGGTTAAGACTTTGCCCTCCCAATGCAGGGGGCCTAGGTTCAATCCCTGGTCAGGGAACTAGATCCTGCGTGCTGCAACTAAGAGCCCTCATGCCTCAACTAAAGGAGCCCACATGCCACAACTGAAAGATCCTGCCATGCCGCAACTGAGACCCGGTGCAGCCAAATAAATAAATAAATATTTTTTATAAAACCAAATCTTAAAATAATTTCCAACATACAGTTTACTTTTAAAATTTGGAAGCAGCTTATGATCAGGTTATAGACAGATATAATTCATTTCATGGATTTGTTATTACAAATGTATGCATCAACATCTTCTGATTTTGTCTTAATATTCTGCTTTTTAAAATGAGGACTCCTAATTCAGGAATGATAGAGATGCAGATGTTTACAATTTATGACACATTAGTCAACTAAATCCCATGGCTAATCATAGCCTACTCCAGTGCTGGAATGCTCCATTCCAAGAGAAGGAAAACAAGAAGTACTGAAGGGAAGTGTAGTTTATAAGTAAGCAACAGACTTGAGATTGGAATTCACAGAACATAATTTGAAAAGCATAAAATTTCTATTTGAAAATTGTGATGTCTTTCCCCCTCAACTGACTCCAATATTTTAAATCTGATGTTAAACTATTAAGAGTTAGAGAATGGACAAGACTCGAATAAGTCACGTGTCAAACTTATATGCATGACTTATCTGTTCAGTTCTTTAGGAGAGGTGAAAAGAACTGAGTTTTGGTTTATGTAAATGGCAGTTGTATTCAGTAGATGCATCTGCTAATTCATTTCTGATGACAGATACAGAATCCCTTTTCTGAAAATATTCAGCAAAGCCTCTCCCACTTATTGGTAGTTCTTGTTGTATATTTCATTTACTTCTGCTGTTGCAAACCCAACAAGTTCTCAGGAAGCCTAAAGGTTTAAAACTTAGTGTTATAAATCACTAGTTCCCAGTAAGCAATGCTATGCCGTGCTGTTAAGTTTCAGAGTTTCAGGTAGCTGTGACTGTGATTTGGAATTTTTGCCAGAGATAAATCTGTGCAAGGGGTGGGGGTTTTATTTTACTTTAAGACATGGGAGTGAGACCAATTTATCAATATTACTAAATTACACAGCAAATGTATACCATTCCATTAATAGGGGCCCCAGGCGGCTGCTAAACTCTCTTCCCCCCTAATCTGTTCTAGGGATAAATTAAAGAGAATTCATATAGAATCATCTTTTCTGACCACCTTTAGCAATTGCAGAATTACTCATCCTTCTACAGTGGCTTAGATGTAAACTGGCTAAAGGAGAAAGAAGGAATCAAATAGAAAACTCCTTTTTGGTATCGATTATAAATGTTCTAAAATAAGTCGTAGTTTTATAGTAGTTTACAAAAATGCATTTAGTAAAATGTTATTTCAGTAGGGGTCCTGTGATGAAATCAAAATTCATTTTCTGTTCTGTTCCACTGCGCTTCTTTCCCGCTAGGTAACCCTGCCCTGTTCTGGTTCTCAAGGCACATTTCTCTCTGGGGAAGCATCTCCTTCAACCTGGCTGTGTTTATCAACTTAGCTGTGGCTCTCTTCTACCCATTTGGGGATGATGGAGATGAAGGCAAGTGCTTGTCTATCTTTAAATGATAAGTATTTTTGAGTCTAAAAACAATACTCTTGATGCATGCCCTAACTATCTAAACCTTCCCAATTACAACAGTTACATTCTTGTTGAACAGATTTTCTTTATTCATTGGAAATAGAGAATGATGGTAAGGAGAGTAGGCAAAAAACGATGGTCAATATAAATGTTTTTCAAAAAGCTCATATACAGAAGAGCTAGTAGAGCTATATTATATATTGACAAATAAGGCATGAAAAAATTATTTGTATGTAATTTTTGTGACTGAAAGCATTTTTATACTGTATTGTTTCAATTGCATAAATATATGGGAAAAATGAGAGGGATGTATGCCAAAATGTTGACTGAGATAAATAAGTAGAATCTCTATTTTACTCTCTTCTCTTTGCTTTCCGTGTTGTCTGAGGTTTCTACAAGGAGCAGGCAAGTAATCTGAAAAGCAGTTTTTAAATGTACAGGGTAAGACAATACGATAATAGAGCATAAAGGATATTGACTATGAAGTTGATATTATTAAACGAACAATACATGAGGTTTTGCAAAAGCAAAGACAAGAGAAATTATCCCATGTTAAGTGAAATGGGAAATAATAGGAGAGGTATGCTAAAGGGTGGGACTGTGGGAATTAAATTTTGTTTAAATCTGGCAAAAGTGCATATGGGAAAATATGTCACAGGCTTGGGATACAATCCAGTCAATAACTTTGGAATGGGCGTTGAAAGAATGGCTTGGAGGACAAGATGGGAGATGCCAGCAAACAATCACCACAAGGTGCTTTTGTATCTCATCTGTTCATAGGATTATGTGAGAATCTAATGAGATGCTATAGGTACAGCGGTTAGAATAGCGGCTGGTGAGCGCGCCGTAAAGCTTAGCTGTCGATGTTGTTTGTTGTTACAAGATAAATAATAGTACTACAAAGGGAAGCTCAGTGAAAAGGATGGTATGACACGAGCAACAGGTGTTTAGGCCTATTTCAGATGAACTGGAGGTGAGCAGAAAGGGAAATGGGAGTGTGGTGGTAATTTATTATTTCAAAGGTCCGTTACAGACAGCAGATATCAAAGTTCTAGCCTTTGGGTGTAATCTGAGTGGTCATAAAAAGTTTGATTCTTTTAGAAGGTACACCAGTGCTAATAAAAGAAGAATATTTGGCAGTGGAGTAGATGTGTGAGTTAAATAGCAATGGAAACATAGCATATATTTGGTCGCCCTATGTAGGGAAGTTGCAAATACAGCAGGAAGTGGAAACAGCTTTCTCTTCATTGTGTTTAGTCTCATTTAGTGATGATAGCCCTCTTGGCGTAGAAGAATGTAATTCTTGTTAAGGGGAGAAGTCCAGCCGGAAATGATAAATTAGTATCATCTGCACACGGAATGCTGAGAGTAGATCGTAGTGTCCTGGTTAATAGAAGCATAACATCTTAGATATGGAAGCAGTTCTGGAATCATCTAATATCAAATCATCATTTGACACATAAAGAGATGGAATCCCAGAGAAGCTGAAGAATGGCAGATCTCAGAGTAGAAGGTTAACGCTTTTGTTTACAATCTAGGACTTTTCTCCATGGATGATTAGGTTGGGAGTGTGTAGGTAACCGGTGTCCCTTTATACAGGACATCATCTTCCCTGAGTTCCATTCCATGATATCCCTTACGAGACCACCAGAGCCAAAGTATACAGCCTCTGCTGCCACCAACTGTACATGAAATATCATGGAGATGGGCACTGCCACCCCTCTGGACATCTATTTACTCAGCAGGAGAAAGTAGAACACCCGCTACATTTTTTCATATTTGCCTGACTAATAACAATTATGATAGTAAAACTGATGAGGATAACAGCAGCTGTTATTGTTTACCGTTTAGATAGGATCAGGCAAAATGCTAAGCGCGTCACATGCATAACTTCATTTAATCTTCCTGACAATCCATAAAGTAAGTACTTCATCCTCACGGATAAAGACTTAGAGGCTTAGGAAGATTTGCCCAATAATTCGGGAGTAGAGTCTGGAACTGTGTATTTTCTTAACAAGTTCCCAAGGTGTTGCTAATACAACTGGTCCTTGAACAAGAACTTGAAACCACATACATAGTAGAATTTGGAATGAGGCTCCAGCCTCAGAAAGAACTACAAACAAGGCAGGAAAACATGCTGTGTCATCGTCAGATGCAGACTTTACTCTTCAAAAGGGACTGAATAGACGTTAACAGTAGTAGCCAAGATGGAGGCGCACTCTTAGGTATCTGGGTGTGGGTGTGGCGCTAAGAGGGGAGGGAAGGCGTGAGCTGCCATTTTGGCAATGTGGAATCCGCAGATTGTTTGGGTAATCTGATTACAGTTCTAGATGGGTTATTTAATTATAGCTCCATGAATAAGGTTACAATTTTGGTCAGGATTAGCTGAGCCGCCAACCTTCAGTTACACGCTATGCATAGCTAGGAAGGCTGAGGAAGCAAAGTTAAGACTGACTAGCACCCTTGGCCATCAGAACTGGCTGGAGAAGGTAAATTCTGTGCTGGACGTGCAAGTCTCTAACCCTGGATTTTGTCAAGCATAGGCCAGATGACTCCATGGCTGGAGCACTTTGAGGCAATTTAAAGACGAATTAGTTAATCATAAGATTCCTTCCAAAAAGTGCTAAAAAAAGTGACGGGGACATGTCAGAGAACACAGGATTCAACTTGAAAGGTCTCCCAGTGGCCACATCAGTGGAAATTTTGAGAAAAAATACTGACAGTAATACGTAATAACCCATAGAATAAAATAAGAATCCAGCAGTCCAGCAGTCTATATTGATAGAAGAGAAAGTATTCCAGTTAATCAGTGTAGAAGGAATAATGGAAACAGAATGTCACCATTTGGCGAACATCATACGGTAGTAAGAATCATCAGTGGATGCTAAAATTAATAGGTGAGTGTTAGATGAAAAAGTATAATGAGAAACAGGATACTGACATAGTCAAAGTGTATTTCTCCATAATATACTTATTATAAAAGAAAGAAGAGTGACTTTAAAGTGGAGAAATCAGTTTAATTATGTGATCAATGTTAATGTCACCAGTAATGAGACACAGCAACATCGAGTGCCTCTTGACATGATGTGCTGACAAGGACATGGCATCATTTGCCAAAAATGCATAAACTGAGGAAATTTCAGGCAAATCCAGAATGAGGAACATTCTACAAAATAATTGGCCTATACTCTTGAAGCTTATGTAAGTCAAAGAAATATTGAGGAATTAAGAGACTAAAGAGACATGACAGCTAAAAAGAATGTGTGATCCTGGTTCAGAAAAAAGACATTATTTGGGCAATCCGTGAACTTTGAATAAGGTGTATAGATTAAAGTGGTATATCATATTAATTTCCAGATATTGATCATGGTAATGTGATTATGTAAGGTATTTGGGGAATCTCGGTAAAGGGTATATGGGAATTTTGTATTATATTTGCAATGGTAACATTGTCAGAAAGTTTTGAAATAAAAAGTTAAAAAAGAAAAAAAGAAGTAAATATGAAGACTCCATCCAACTCTGAGGTTCCTGGTTTCTGGGTATAGAAGTTGATCACAAAAATCACCTAGTGAATCCTGGGCCAAAAAAAGACCTGTGGTCAAAATGGGCCACCTTTCCCAACCCCAGATCCTAATGCAAACTGCTCCGGAGTCACTGTGGCTGATGTGGCAGGGCGAATGGGCTGAGTATGCTTTCTCCAAGGGTATTTTCCAGCCTGACCACACATGAGCTACTGGGAATCAGTTGTGCCCAGATCTCTGGTTTACACTTGGGTTGTAATATTAACTGAGAGAATAGTGTCACCCTTCAACCAGGGTAGTAGTGTACAGTAATTAAAGGGAGATACTTAGTGGGGAAGGTGATTCTCAGAGGATCAGCTTAGAAGGCACCCACCCTCCCAACCCCTACTGCGGATAATCTCCTTTCATTGCCAGGCTTTGCAGAGCTCTGAATTTCTTCAGGAATCCAGGGCTTATCGTGTGGCTGTAGGTTTTGGTCTGGGTTTCCGTGTTTGGTTGATTGGTTTATATGTTTAACATGTGCTTCTCTAAAAAAGAAACTTGTGCCAACCAGTTGCTATGCTGGTTGTGGCTGAAGCCACAGCTGTTGACGCTAGGGAATCTCCGAGATGTCCACTCAGAACTTGAGCGTTGCCATGCCAACCATCCCTGCCCAGTTTGGCAAAGGCAGACCAGTTAGCAGAGAAAAGTGCTGCCATGGGAATTTCTTATATCCAGATAGCATATGATTTTTTAAAAATATTGTTTTCGAATTTGGGGTGTAATTCTTTTTTCCCTCAAGTGCTTTGTGTTAAAGGAAATAAGTTCTTCAAGGTGGTTTTAATGCATTCATCTTAATAACAACCATTGATGAAGTGTGGCTGGGTGCCAGGCACTGTGCTAGGCCCTAGAGATACAAAGGTTGGGAAGGTTGTCCTTGTCCTCAAGGAACTTACAGTCTAGTTAAGGGATGAAGAAAGGAGTGAGGCACAATAGTAAAGAACACCCATAGATTTATCTGGTCTACTTTAGCTGGACTGATGTGGGGGAAACAGGAAATTCTTCTGAGGCTCTGCAAGAGGCAGAGCAATGAAGAGGGGAGTAATAAGCAGCAAGCTCTCTAAGTAAACGTATAAACAAGTCAGTTGAGGTAGATAGGAGAGGCGAATTGCCTTGAGGTCTCCAATTTTTCTATTTGAATTTTTTTTATTAAGGACAAAGTTTATACTTTCTAACAATAATATATAGAGGGAATTCTAAAAATGTTTTCTGTTACAAAAGTAATACATGCTCATTATAGAAAATTAATATAAAGTATTAAGAAGACAGTCCCCCCTTTCGACCCTTAATGGATAAAAAATGGCTTTGACAGTCTGTACTGTCTTCTCTAAAGTTTGTCAGAGAGTTTCAGTTTATTCTTTTAGCATCAAATCTTCAGCTAGAAAACAGTATGATCATTCTTATAGAATATGATTACAAATTATTGTCAATTGTCAAATGACAAAACTGTAAATTAATAGCCATTTTAAGTAACTTGTAAATTTCTTTACTATTCACAAATACATATTTAACACTAAACTTTGTGCAGGGTACTAGGCTAGACACCATTTGAGTTCTCTCTACAAAGGGATCAAATTCCCAGTTGTAAGTTCATGGTTATAATTTCATATTTAATCGAGGGGAAATCTCAGCAAGCCAGATACTGTCTGGGAAAGAGTGGTCAAGATGTGGTTAGATGATCAGGCCTTAGTGACAGTGCAGAGTGTGACTATCAGTGCCAAAGCTGAGACTTTTAAAATAAGAATGTCACACCAAGTCATTGCTTATGAATTATACTGAAGAGTCCAGTGAGTGGCTGAGAGTTGTTAAGTGTGCAAAGATGTTGGCAGTTTTAGTAAACTTAAGAGTGAAGCTTCACAACTTGGGGAATTGGTAACTGGAGACTTAGTTACTTACTCAAAACGAGCTCACAGGTTATGTTTCTGTTTATTCACTTAGTCAGCAAATATTTGTTTGTTACTGCATGCCAGGCACTGGGACAGGCCCAGAGGTGGTCCTCACGCTGACAGAGCTCACGTTCTGATGGCACCCCAGTAAGCGTGAGAGAAGGTTGAAGGCGTCATTCTCTCCATGGCTCTTTCAGATCTGTGAAGCCCGGGCAGTTGGTGGTCAGGCTATGTTTTGGTAGACATAGAGGGCTCACAAGCCAGCGTCTTAATAAACATGAGCTGGGTACCCATTTTGTTCGTGTTGCCAGAGGACAGGAATTGAAGGTAATTTCCAGAGCAAGCAACTTACCCCTTTTTTTCCACCATCTTCAAAGTACTCTTATCAGATCATGAATCTGGTAAGGGGGCAGATCAGATCTCTCCTCCCAATCTTCTTCCATCACCGCTTGCTTGAAGAGATAACATAAGAACAACATTGCAAAAGTAAACCTGTCTAAACCAGCGCTGCTCATTATCTGACTTTTGTTTGTTTTTTAATGACTGACAGGATCTTCCTGCCTACTTTCGATCCATTAGCACTCACTATGAACTAAAGGCTTGAACAGAATTCATTGATGGAATCCAGATAATTCCATGGTTTCCATGATAATACAGAAACTCTGCACATCAGAGCACTCGTGGTGTTTGCATTCAGAAGTGAATTTTATAAATAATAAAAAGAGGTGTGGCCCAGAGAAATCACTAGTGGAAAATCTCTGTTTTATTGTTTCCCCTCTGACTTCATCAGCCTAAAGACACATGTTTGAGGTCTAATCAACCCAAGAGTGTTGCCCTTTAATTTACTTCTGCAAATATAGCACCACATGACCTTCAGAGGGGGATTCTTTGAATCCCCACGTCAGAGCAAACGTCAATGAATTGTCCTTTTTTAAAAAGGAAATGTATTTTTGAACCCCTTTTAGGGCCATTTCTAAAGAAATTTTTGTTGTAATGGAGTTTAGTTTTGAAACATTTGGAACTCCTGTTTTCTGATGATGTAAATAGCTGAACATGTTTTTTTAGATGTTGATTTGGCTTTTAAATACACACATATACATATGTATTCATACACATAAATACACTTGTGTGTTTTAACAGTTAAAGCTTAGGTCTATTTCATTAAAGACTGGATATTCTACATTCTGAATTCTTTAGAGGAATCTATAATATAAAAACTTGATAATAATAAAACAGAACAAGGTATGAGTTCACTGCCTGATTCCATTTGATTTAGCTGAACATTTAGTGGTCATTAATCATAAATTTTGAATTAAGACTCCCAAGTGAGATATCTCTATCCAAAGTATTTAGCATGTAACTCCCATAGGAGAGAAAGATGAACAAGTCTCAGACTTAATGAAAGGAGCGTTGACTAGTGAGTATTTAAGCTGCCTGGGATTCATCACAAACTTTCTGGAAATGTAATAATGAGTAATATGTACAAAGACATTTCCTCTAAGTATACAGTGTATAGAGTGGGTTATTTTGAAATTCACTGTCTTAGGGCTTATCTTGCTGTATTATATAAAGTAGAGTGACAAATATTTTAACATGTTCTAGTTTTGTTCTTAGTAAAAATAAACTCCTTCCACATTTTACAGGTACACTTTCACCGTTGTTCTCAGTTCTGCTTTGGATAGCAGTTGCAATCTGCACATCTATGCTGTTTTTCTTCTCCAAGCCTGTGGGTATTCGGCCATTTCTTGTGTCAGTAATGCTCAGATCCATATATACAATAGGTCTTGGGCCTACGTTAATACTTCTTGGTGCAGCTAATGTAAGTACTTTACTTAGCTTTCTACTGTTCTGGATTAATTAAAAGTGTGCTAAATATAAAAATGTAATGCTATGCTTTAACTCTGTATATACAGTAAATTCTAATTCATTGTGAATCCGAATTAATCAGAGTTTAACTTGTACCTTTTTTATTGACTTTTGAGAGAAAGGAAAAATGGCAAGTGAAAATTTGATATATTTAAGTTGGTAGCATTTGGGGCATGACCCAGTTCTGCAGTCAATTTAATCCAATCCAGTTTAATGCCTTTGGCATACTATATGGGCAGCTATTGACAAAATTGATTCTGAGCCACTGTTAACATCCTAAAGTAACTTCTAAATCATCCAAGAAAGATTAAATTATATTCAGCAGAATTTTAGAAGTGAGTAACACCTTTTATAAAATGACCAAAGGAAAAGGGTTGCTGTAAGAGAGAATATGAAGTTGGACTCTTTTTATGAGAACAAAACCTATTAACTTGTGAAAGGCATAGATGAGATATTTTTTTTTCCACTAAATTTTTTTATTTTTAATTTTGAAATATTAGAACAAGGGAGTACATTTCACAACTTGAGCTAGGTAAGTTTAGAATAAGTAAGCCAGACTACTGTTGCAAATAGCAGTAATCTTGCCCAAGAGATAAAATTTTAAAGGGGCTAGACAACTTTTTGTATGGCACAGCTATAAAGGGATATTAGGAAACGGTAAATCACCAGGTTGATGAAAGAACATGTTGCAGGTAAATAAACTTGCTAATATGTCTGCTGAATAGCTAAGCACTTTCTATATTTTTTACTGGGTTTCTAACATAATATCCTATATTCTGGTATCTGTATATCTGTATCTGGTATCTCCCCTACTACACTATACAGTTCTTAAGACTAATGATTGATCATTCAATGTCTGGAACATCATTGGTACTCAACAAATATTTCTTAAGTAAATTAACTAATGAATGAGTGAAAGATTATCTTTGTATTCTTATACATTTACAGTGCCTTGCACATAAAAAAAAGGTGGCAAATATATATTGAAAATGAATAAATGAAATAATCAACCAAACTTTTGAGAATTATAAAGCCAAGCTAGTATGGCCAAATCTATGTTTCTGACCCCTATTATAATATTATATATAATATTATACATTATAATATTATAATTCTTCAAAAACTGGACATGATATATATGACAGATATATACATATATATGTGATGGATACATATATATATATATACATGTAGGTATGTGACAGATATATTTATATGTTTATATATATAAAATGATTACATTCAGGTCACCAAATTACCAATTATTCCTCAATCATTGTGAATAAAGGGAAGTTTACTATACATACAAAGGGTTCTATCAGTAAAGAATTCTGTAAAGTACCAAATATATTATTCTGTAAGTTTCTTGATGGCAGGGGTTGTCACATTCATAGATATAATCCTGTCTACCTCACTCGCTAGCCCATTTTTCTCCACCTTAATGCCTAGCACTTAAACATTCAAAAATTGTTTACACGAACTGAGCTAGTACTTTCAGTGCTTTGGAAATAAGCTAATTTTGCAAAATTTCCAACCGAGTGAATTAAGGAATCTTCATGGATTTATCTGATTTTTTTCTAAGCCTATTACTTCATCCAGCTTATTATTTTTTCTTTAAAAAATACATTGACTATTGAACCCAATTATTTGAAGAAACAAATAATATTTCTAAACTGATAAATGATCCTCAATAAGACATTAATCCAAGTGAGAAAATCCAAATTTGATAAATGAAATAATAGCTAGACAGAATTAGACCAAAATAACAGCATTTATTGGGTCTCTGTTATCTAATAGACACTGATAATAATAGAGGATTTGTGGTTCTTGCCATCCAGAAGCTTTAAGGATATATAAAGAGGTACGGAATAACATTTTAAAGTCTATTGGGAAAACCAAAAACATTGGGAGAATTTTTCTTTTGCCCCTCATGGGACAGGATAAAAAGATAACTTCTGCCTGGTTTGGTGAGAACAGTTCCACTATAAGTAATGGCTATTCATCACCAGAGGGCAGACAGCAGAAGTAAGAAGAGCTACAATCCTGCAGCCTGTGGAATGAAAACTACATTCACAGAAAGATAGACAAAATGAAAAGGCAGGGGAATATATACCAGATGAAGGAAAAAGATAAAACACCAGAAAACCAATTAAATGAAGTGGAGATAGGCAACCTTCCCGAAAAACAATTCAGAATAATGATAGTGAAGATGATCCAGGACCTAAGAAAAAGAATGGAGGCAAAGATTGAGAAGATGCAAGAAATGTTCAACAAAGACCTAGAAGAATTAAAGAACAAACACCTAGAAGAATTAAAGAACAAACAAACAGAGATGAACAATACAATAACTGAAATGAAAAATGCACTAGAAGGGAATAGCAGAATAGCAGAATAACTGAGGCAGAAGAATGGATAAGTGACCTGGAAGGCAGAACGGTGGAAATCACTGCCATGGAACAGAATAAAGAAAAAAGAATGAAAAGAAATGAAAACAGCCTAAGAGACCTCTGGGACAACATTAAATGCACCAACATTCGCATTATAGGGGTTCCAGAAGGAGAAGAGAGAGAGAAAGAACCTAAAAAATATTTGAAGAGATCATAGTCGAAAACTTCCCTAATATCGGAAACGAAATAGCCACCCAAGTCCGGGAAGCGCAGAGAGTCCCAGGCAGCATAAACCCAAGGAGAACCACGCTGAGACACATAGTAATCAAATTGACAAAAATTAAAGACAAAGACAAATTATTAAAAGCAACAAGGGAAAAATGACAAATAACATACAAGGAACTCCCATAAGGTTAACAGCTGATTTCTCAGCAGAAACTCTACAAGCCAGAAGGGAGTGGCATGATATAGTTAAAGTGATGAAAGGGAAGAACCTACAACCAAGATTACTCTACCCGGCAAGGATCTCATTCAGATTCCATGGAGAAATCAAAAGCTTTACAGACAAGCAAAAGCTAAGAGAATTCAGCACCACCAAACCAGCTCTACAAAAAATGCTAAAGAAACTTCTCTAAGTGGGAAACACAAGAGAAGAAAAGGACGTACAAAAACAAACCCAAAACAATTAAGAAAATGGTCATAGGAACATACATATCGATAATTACCTTAAATGTGAATGGATTAAATGCTCCAACCAAAAGACACAGGCTTGCTGAATGGATGCAAAAACAAGACCCATATATATGCTGTCTACAGGAGACCCACTTCAGACCTAGGGACACATACAGACTGAAACTGAGGGGATGGAAAAAGATATTCCATGCAAATGGAAATCAAAAGAAAGCTGGAGTAGCAATACTCATATCAGATAAAATAGACTTTAAAATAAAGAATGTTACAAGAGACAAGGAAGGACACTACATAATGATCAAGGGATCAATCCAAGAAGAAGATATAACAATTACAAATATATACGTACCCAACATAGGAGCACCTCAATACATAAGGCAAATGCTAACACCTATAAAAGAGAAAATCAAAAGTAACACAATAATAGTGGGGGACTTTAACACCTCACTTACACCAATGGACAGATCATCCAGACAGAATATTAATAAGGAAACACAAGCTTTAAATGACACAATAGACCATATAGATTTAATTGATATTTATAGGACATTCCATCTGAAAACAGCAGATTACACTTTCTTCTCAGGTGCACACGGAACATGCTCCAGGGTAGATCATATCTTGGGTCACAAATCAAGCCTCAGTAAATTTAAGAAAATTGAAATCATATCAAGCATCTTTTCTGACCACAACACTATGAGATTAGAAAGCAATTACAAGGAAAAAAAGTAAAAAAAAACACAAACACATGAAGGCTAAACAATATGTTACTAAATAACCAAGAGATCACTGAAGAAATCAAAGAGGAAATCAAAAAATACCTAGAGACAAATGACAATGAAAACACGACAATCCAAAACGTGTGGGATGGAGGAAAAGCAGTTCTAAGAGGGAAGTTTATAGCAACACAATCCTACCTCAAGAAACAAGAAAAATCTCAAATAAACAACCTAACCCTACACCTAAAGGAACTAGAGAAGGAAGAACAAACAAAACCCAAAGTTAGTAGAAGGAAAGAAATCATAAAGATCAGAACAGAAATAAATGAAATAGAAACAAAGAAAACAATAGCAAAGATCAATAAAACTAAAAGCTCATTCTTTGAGAAGATAAATAAAATTGATAAACCTTTAGCCAGACTCGTCAAGAGAAAGAGGGAGAGGACTCAAATCAATAAAATTAGAAATGAAAAAGGAGAAGTTACAACGGACACTGCAGAAATACAAAGCATCCTAAGAGACTACTACAAGCAACACTATGCCAATAAAATGGACAACTTGGAAGAAATGGACAAATTCTTAGAAAGGTATAAGCTTCCAAGACTGAACCAGGAAGAAGTAGAAAATATGAACAGACCAATCACAAGTAATGAAATTGAAACTGTGACTAAAAATCTTCCAACAAACAAAAGTCCAGGACCGGATGGCTTCACAGGTGAATTCTATCAAACATTTACAGAAGAGCTCACACCCATCCTTCTCAAACTCTTCCAAAAAATTGCAGAGGAAGGAACACTCCCAAACTCTTTCTACGAGGCACCATCACCCTGATACCAAAACCAGACAAAGATACTACAAAAAAAGAAAATTACGGACCAATATCACTGATGAATGTAGATGCAAAAATCCTCAACAAAATACTAGCAAACAGAATCCAACAACACATTAAAAGGATCATACCCCATGATCAAGTGGGATTTATCCCAGGGATGCAAAGATTCTTCAATATACGGAAATCAATCAGTGTGATACACCATATTAACAAATTTAAGAATAAAAACCATATGATCATCTCAATAGATGCAGAAAAAGCTTTTGACAAAATTCAACACCCACTTATGATAAAAACTCTCCAGAAAGTGAGATAGAGGGACCTCCTACCTCAACATAATAAAGGCCATATATGACAATCCCACAGCAAACATCATTCTCAATGGTGAAAAACTGAAAGCATTTCCACTAAGACCAGGAACAAGACAAGGATGTCCACTCTTGCCACTGTTATTCAACATAGTTTTGGAAGTCCTAGCCACAGCAATCCGAGAAGAAAGAAAAATAAAAGGAATCCAAATTGGAAAAGAAGTAAAACTGTCACTGTTTGCAGATGACATGATACTATACATAGAGAATCCTAAAGATGCCATCAGAAAACTACTAGAGCTAATCAATGAATTTGGTAAAGTTGCAGGATACAAAATTAATGCACAGAAATCTCTTGCATTCCTATACTCTAACAACAAAAGATCAGAAAGAGAAATTAAGGAAACAATCCCATTTCACCACTGCAACAAAAAGAATTAAATACCCAGGAATAAACCTACCTAAGAGGTAAAAGACCTACACTCAGAAAACTATAAGACACTGATGAAAGAAATCAAAGATGACACAAACAGTTGGAGAGATATACCATTTCATGGATTGGAAGAAACAATATTGTGAAAATGACTATACTACCCAAAGCAATCTACAGATTCAATGCAATCCCTATCAAATAACCAATGGCATTTTTTACAGAACTAGAACAAAAAATCTTAAAATTTGTATGGAGACACAAAAGGCCCTGAACAGCCAAAGCAATCTTGAGGGAAAAAAATGGAGCTGGAGGAATCAGACTCCCTGACTTCAGACTATACTATAAAGCTACAGTAATCAAGACAATATGGTACTGGCACAAAAACAGAAATATAGATAAATGGAACAAGATAGAAAGCCCAGAGATAAACCCATGCACCTATGGTCAACTAATCTATGACAAAGGAGACAAGGATATACAATGGAGAAAAGACAGTCTCTTCAATAAGTGGTGCTGGGAAAACTGGACAGCTACATGTAAAAGAATGAAATTAGAACACTCCCTAACACCATACACAAAAATAAACTCAAAATGGATTAGAGACCTAAATGTAAGACCGGACACTATAAAACTCTTAGAGGAAACCATAGGAAGAACACTCTTTGACATAAATCACAGCAAGATCTTTATTGACCCACCTCCTAGAGTAATGGAAATAAAAACAAAAATAAACAAATTGGACCTAATGAAACTTCAAAGCTTTTACACAGCAAAGGAAACCATAAACAAGACGAAAAGACAACCCTCAGAATGGGAGAAAATATTTGCAAACAAAGGAATGGACAAAGGATTAATCTCCAAAAAATATAAACATCTCATGCAGCTCAATATTAAAAAAACAAACAACCCAATCAAAAAATGGCCAAAGACCTAAATAGACATTTCTCCAAAGAAGACATACAGATGGCCAAGAGGCACATGAAAAGCTGTTCAATATCACTGATTATTAGAGAAATGGAAATCAAAACTCCAATGAGGTATCACCTCACACCAGTTACAATGGGCATCATCAGAAAATCTACAAACAACAAATGCTGGAGAGGGTGTGGAGAAAAGGGAACCCTCTTGTGCTATTGGTGGGAATGTAAACTGATACAGCCACTATGGAGAGCAGTATGGAGGTTCCTTAAAAAGCGAAAAATAGAACTACCATACGACTCAGCAATCCCACTACTGGGCATATACCCTGAGAAGACCATAATTCAAAAAGACACATGCACCCCAGTATTCACTGCAGCACTATTTACAATAGACAGGTCATGGAAGCAACCTAAATGCCCATCGACAGATGAATGGATAAAGAAATTATGGTACATATATACAATGGAATATTTCTCAGCCATAAAAAGGAACGAAACTGGGTTATTTTTAGAGACATGGATGGACCTAGAGACTGTCATACAGAGTGAAGTTAAGTCAGAAAGAGAAAAACAAATATCATATATTAACACATATATGTGGAATCCAGAAAAATGGTACAGCTGAACCGGTTTGCAAGGCAAAAATAGAGACACAGATGTAGAGAACAAATGTATGGACACCAAGAGGGCAAAGCGGGATGGGGGGTGGTGGTGGGATGAATTGGGAGATTGGGATTGACATGTATACACTAATATGTATAAAATGGATAACTAATAAGAACCTGCTATATAAAATAAATAAATAAATAAAATTAAATTTTTAAAAAATTACTTCATAAGAGCAGCAAGTGTTATACTTTAATTTCTTCCTGAGAAGAAATCTACATGGAGATATAATTTTCTTATTAAATATGTGAATCTGTGGGTAGTCTAATAGCCTTCACAGCATAAAACACTCGTTTGCACAGCCCCCAAATGATACATTATGATCTGCCTGTCCAGGGCATTTTGACCAAAGAAAATATTAGCTTTGATTTGGGACAGATTGAATGGAATAATTGTAATTTTGATATGATAGATATTGATAGAAGAGTTTTTATCTATAGTTTTGATACTGTACAGATTAATAAAAACATTTTAGCAAATATCATTTACCTTAACATTTAACATAACAGGCTCATTACAGAACTGTCTATGGTTTACCATTTCCTAAGAGGTAGAAAAAAAAAGAAAACATAAATCAATCAAGTTTGTCCCTTAGATTTTAACGTATTTATTAACTTAATTTACACTTAAAACTTTGCATTGTGTAACAGGTGGAACTATAATTGCTAAAGTTACAGGTATCAGAAACAGGAAAAAATTGTCTACCTGACAGTTAAGCCTTAATGAGCATCAGAATTCCAGACCTTAGGTAAATAGCAAGCCTCTGAATTTCGTTCTTCTCATCAGTGAAATGAAGATATTAAAGCCTAGTCTGTCTTCATCGGGTTGTTGAGAAGGTCAGTTCAGAAGATTACTGTGAAGATTTAGAAAAGAACAATAGCATGATAATGATATAATAGCAATAAAAGCTACCGTTTACCGGGTACCTTATACGTGAAGTAGGATTTAATTGTAAAACATTGCTGTCATGATCGTAAAAGTGTTTGTATTTTGGTTCACAGGGACTTGTTTGTTTCTGACTCAGTGTCTTTCACAGTGTTAAGCAAATACAGAAAGTCCTTTTTTTGGTAAAGGAATCAAGTGGGAGGAAAAACCTCAATCTATATTCTGAGCACTTAGTATTATCAGTTTCTGCTTATTATGATGCTTCATCTTTATCATCTTTGCTAGTTTCTAAAAATTTTTTATTTAGCTTGCAGCTTGCTTCTCTGTCTTGTCACAGGGGTTACCTCAATATTTGAGATGTTTTTAAAAATTCAAATGTTCTTCTCTGTTATAAAAGCATATCTTATAACTCAGTACAGTTTTCTTCCCACCTCTACATTACATTTTTAGTTATTGCTAATGAAAATTAACATTATTTTGGCAAATATAAACACATTTTATCAGTTTGGGATCACTTAATATATTTTCATACCATTAAACTTATTTGTAAACCTCATTTTAATAATGATAGTATTAACCAGTTGTATGGCTGTTATATAATTCATTTAACCATTTCATTAATTCTTATTGTTTAGATTTTTAGATTTTTATAATAAATAATACAATAAACACCTGTGAAATATATATTCTGAGTCAAAACATTCATATTCTCTTCCTTTCTTTCTCACACACACATATACACACACACACACATACACACACACACACACACACTCCCTGTTTTTCATATAATACAGTCACTGATGCTTCCACTTCTGATATTCAGTTGCAGAAACAGAAAACTGCCCCAGTGCTGGGAGAATACTAGCATGTGTTGAATTTAGTAAGAGACACTACAGTTTACACCATCCTTGTTTACTGGGTACTGTTTTGCTGGCAATTTAAAAGATTTCTTGGGTGATTTTGACTACATGACAATTTTGCCTCACGCTTTGACTGTAGAACCTTGTCCTGCCCAAGATGTAACATCACTGAAATGGAGATTTTTGAATTAAATAATCTGATTTTTTAGTAAGAAGGTTGATGGTTGATGAATATATCGTAATATAGTTAAACTGCAGTTCAAGACAATAAATTCAATTTTACTTTTTAATAAATAGTAGACAATCATTTTTTGCTATAATTATTGTTGGAAAATAAATAGGAACAATGTAAGATGGGGATAGGATTATTGATCAGGGACATAGAACCGAATAAGACAAAAAGGATTATATAAAGGCAGCTATAAATTTCTGTGATCACATAAAATAGCAAACTTTAAGGGACACCACATAGAATTCTAGAGCTGTGAGGCACCTTAAGGCTTATTCCCTTCTAGTCATTTCATTTTAGAAATGAATGTATACATCCTGTAGAGACCAGGAGGATTTACCTAAGTAATTAGTGGCAGAGCCAAGACTGGAACCCAGATGGCCCAACTTCTAAGCCAGGGTCTTTCCACTATGCTGCACTGTTTAAAAAAATGTCCTGCAAAGCCATATCAATGAAATATAAAGTATCTATGAAAATATTACTATACTGTATAATTAAGTTACCTAGTTAAAATTAATGAATTTGTTTTAGTATACATTGATTAACAAACGAACATTCATTTTTCTGTTTTAGAAGACCATCATTTGGATGATGTGTCACTTTTAAAAGGCTGTACAGAGAGCTTACATTGCTGCCGTTTCCCTCCCCCACTTGCCACTTTTTCCCCCAACCTTCACACAATTTACCCCATTCTCAATGAAAAATATATCAAGGGCAGCTTTGAAGAATAGATGGAGAAAGAAAATAATATGAGAGATGGTTGTGATCATTTATATTGGTATTTGTGTGCTGACTCGAGGGTCCTTCCAACACCAGTTCAGAAGATGGCCTTTTAACCACCTTGCTCAGTTCCTACACCCCCGGTTTATTGTTGCCCACATGAACGCTTACCACAGAAGCAATGATTGCCTACGTAATGGTATTGACAAGCGAAGGACTGGTTAGACAATGTCAAGTAAGTCATGACATGAAATGGGAGAATGTTTTTGTAACTTCTTCATTTCCATAAATATTCCCAGCTTTCATGGAAAATGCTCAATAAAACTAATTTGCAAATTTCAAGGTCATGTGGCAGGAAAAACCAGCGTTCAAGTTCTTTCCTACCCAAATCATTTATTTATACTTACACTTATTTCTTCATGGTATGAATACTTCAAAATTAAAAGTCAGCAGTTTCCTTGTTTCTGATCTGTGCAGAAATAGGTGGCCGCCACTACCAGCATTGGCTCCATCAAGAGAAAAGGAGCATATTCATCAATATGAAGCTTTAGGTCAAGGTTCAAAAAAATTACCTGAAACAAAAAGGCGAATCTTTCTTTTTCATGCAAGAATGGCGGAGGCCCTTTTAGGCAGAAGTGTGTCCTTGCTTTTGCATTATTTGAGAACTGAACTATATTGCTCTTGAGAACCTGAATTCAATGTATCCCTTTTCCTATAAGTATATAGGACTTATAGTTTTCCTGCATAATTTTTTTATGACTCAATTTAAAGACACAACATTTAAACAATTTGTCAACATATAATTCATCCTTCTGAAAAGTCATAATTTTAACTTTTAATTTTATTTTTTATAGAACTTCTTATTTCTATTTCATATTGATGATATGGGTGAATGAATTAAACTTGCCCTTGGATAGTAAATATAAATAATACTGTAGCTATATTTAATAGTAATGTAAAGGTATGATGATGTAACACTAAATAGTGAAGTAAGACTTTCTATTTAACATTATTCAAGTTAACAAGATGATGAAATTGATAATATCTATTATTGAGAGGCTATTTAATTAACATGGGGCAAACTTAGGAAAGGTTTGAAGTTTTTAATTGCTATGTTGTTGATTTGGTTTGGTTATCTTCACAATGTGCAATGATAAACCATTTCTCATTTTATCTGTATTGATTTGGACTTCAGAAAGCAGAAGGAAAAGGTTTTTCCACCCTCTCAAATTTTACTTCTGCCCAAAGTGTTGTGCTCCTTCTTATGTTATTGAAAATCATTCCATAAGGCAGTTTCTTTCATATACAGGGAAAAAAATCTATGATGTTGCAAAGAGCAAGCTGTCTTCCCAAAGTTAGGCTTGGACATATAAAAACAAACATGGTACCGTTGCCAAAGAACCTCAGTATAAATTTCTGTATTCTGTATTTAAATTTCTGTATTTAAATTTCCGTATTTAAATTTAAACTTAAATTTCTGTATTTAAATGTATTTTTAATTTGGATACTCTACATCAGCGGTCCCCAACCTTTTTGGCACCAGGGACCAGTTTTGTGGAAGACGATTTTTCTACCGACCAGGGTTGGGAGGGATGGTTCAGGCGGTAATGGGAGTGATGGGGACCAGCAGATGAAGCTTCGCTCACTCGCCTGCCACTCACCTCCTGCTCTGCGGCCCGGTTCCTAACAGGCCGCGGACCGGTACCGGTCCACAGCCTGGGGGTTGGGGACCCCTGCTCTGCATGGTACCAAGCAAAATAAACACTCCAAAATGTTTACTGAATAATTACCATACATAGAACTTAGAAGATACGTGCAAGTATTATATTTATTTTAATCTAGGTAGAGAAGTATATTTATATTCTTTATGAATGTAGAGTAAATTAAATACAAAAATAATTTTTAATGGCCTACTTGTTTAAAATAATATTCAGTAGAGAAAGTCCAGGATAAAAAAATCGAGGACAAATCTCTGGATGTTTTCTGAAAATATATTTTTCTATTTCATTTATAGTATAATAATAAAAACATTGCATTATTAATTTTAATATGGAAAATATAATGAGTAATATTTCAAGAGTCATTGTACTAAGGGCTTCATATGCATTATGAATTATTTAATTCCTTGAAGAGTTCTGTGAGGTGGGAATTCCTTTATTCCAGTTTTTGAGAAGAAACAACCAAGGCCTACAGTTGCATGGCCCAGGTCAGATAATGGTAGTGGGAAAACTAGGATTTAAATTCACGTCTGTCTTGATTGCAGAGCTGGGGCTCTTGATCACTCTTCCTCTCTTTTCCTGGAACTGCAAAGAATACAGGGTTTGTCTGTATGGTGTTTACATGCAGATTTGTAAGCAGTGCTGAAAAATTACAAAATGAGAAATCATAAAAGAAAACCACAGACTTTGTGAATAATAGATTTTGTCAATGACCTGCTGTTTTTGTGAGTTTCAGAACAAATAAGACAGTAAAATCGAATCTTTTCCTCCCTTTAGCTTTGTAATAAAATAGTATTTCTGGTGAGTTTTGTCGGAAATCGTGGCACGTTCACCCGAGGGTACCGAGCGGTCATCCTGGATATGGCCTTTCTCTACCACGTAGCGTATGTCCTGGTTTGCATGCTGGGCCTCTTTGTCCACGAATTCTTCTATAGCTTCCTGGTGAGTACATCTCTCTGCTGAAAAAAATACATAGTGCTGCTGCTTCTTATGCTTCTTCCTTTGATTTTTTAAGCAGGGTCTGGCATTTAGGACAAATTATGTTATTTTTAGACATGCCTAGGAAAATCATGCATTATTATTATTTTTAGTCTTTTTTTCTGAGCAACGACATAGGTGGTGCAATTCTTTATTTTCTCTCTGAGACCCACCTCTTGACCCAGACTTTGCATAGCAGGCTGCTTTGGGTTTCAGCCAAGTCACATTTCCCTTAGAGATTCTTCAACAAGAAAAGGGATATACTTTCTTGGTACTGAATTCATTGTATTTATTTATAGCAGCAAATATTTTGTGTATCTTTAGAATGGCATATAAATAAAATGAGGGGGAAAGCCAACTTAGCAAAAAGATGATGAGTTGTTTTAAGGGCAGTCTTGTAGTTTTAGATTTAATATGTCGTTGTTGTTAAGCTTATTTACATATATCTATTCATTAAGTGGATTTTCAGATTTCTTCTAAAGTTGCATTTTGGTTTTGGTTTTGGTTTTTTGCGGGTTATCAGTTTTCCTTCCTACATATATGTTCTCTAGCCATAAACCAGGAGAGGAGTCAATACAAGTATATGGTAATGTTTTGAAACTTAGAGCATTACCAGGTTAGCATCATGATGCCAGAGGAGCAATTTATTTATATCTTCAGCTCACAGTTGGTATTCAGAGGAGAACACTACCCAATAAAATAATCCCTGAAAACAAGCTGAAGATCTAAAAACATTATGCTGACCTGGTTTGCTTGGGTCATGAGGGGCAAATTCATTGCCTCCTGCTTCCCTGTGACCTAGCTCACCCTTGTAGGAAGATTAAGTAAGAAGCTAATTTTCTGTTTACCCTGAAACACTTGAAAGAGCCACAGTGAAGAGCGGATTTGTCCCTTATCAACATAAGGATACAAAATTATCTTCCAGGCAGTTAAGTTACATTAGTATTCAGCCATCAAAAGTAGACTTTTTTTTCTGATCCAAGGATCCTAATGAATTCCTTCTTTGCTCTAATTCACCACAAAAAATTGCATTTTTAAAAATCTGCCTATGATATGTAAAGGTCTATTATACCCAGCACTTTTCCCTGACTGTAATATGTAATATTTATTATAATGTTTTTGTGCTTCAACCTCCTTGTCTATAAAATGGATAGGGGTAATATGAGAGACTAGTAATATCAAGACCCATTAAAGAAATAATATGAAAAACATGTGAAATGATATATGTAAATCTTTGTTATTTAAGGAAAGGTTTTTGACAAAATAAAGGTGTAGTTGAATTATTGTATGAGCTATTAATAGTAATGTTACTTTTAATTTATGTTAACCTTGATTTCCAGTTGCATTTTTCTCTCATCTTTTTCAAATCATACAACACTTATGCTAATTTGTTTTCATTGGGTTGGTTATAAAAAGGATGTATTCCATTTTCATGTTTAGAGGACTAGAAGAAAATTTTAATGGACATAATGTCAAAATGGTATTTAAATGTATTTTTTAAATATTTTTATGTTTTAAAAAATATATGAATTTGCATTCCCAGTTGTGTCCACAAATGCCAATCCTTTTACCAGTAATAGAAACCACACTCTAGATTTTCCTTTGAGAAATAAACGGAAGGAACCATTCACCTGTCAAACATCAATACCTTTGCATTCTCAAGATTCTGATTCCATGGGTATGGAATAGGGCCCAGGAATATGCATTTTCAGCAAGTATCCTATGGGCTTCTGAAAACTATAAACTTTTGTAAACTATCCAGAAATGATCTGGAACCATTTCCAGACCTTTTGTTTAAGCCACTGTTCAGCTGAGGGAAAATCTCCTTTCTGTCAACAAAATGCTTAAATAAGTTAAATAAGCCAGGTCAGTAATTTGGAAGCTGAACTTGCATTACTTAATTTGTCTTTAGGGAAGAATAGGACTTTGTTTCTAAAGGTTGTATCTCCCTCCAGGAGATAAACAGATAGCAAAATAGTTAAACATATGTTTTTGTGTTTGACCATCAAAAAATATCAGTGTCCTAAGGTGAGCAAACAAGTTAATATATTTACAGCAATTATTTGCAAGACTATAGTTAAATTGGAAAGTAACTGTATAAGCCTTAAAACTCTGAAAAACAGAGTACAAGGCCCTGGTGTTTCTGAAGGGATGAGGGACACTGGTATTAATCATTTCAACCAGCTCAGAAATTTTAATCACTCCCCATAGATAGCAGAAAACAAACCCCAGTTATTCCAATATCAAAAGTACTATTCATTTCCAAACTGATACTTATGCCTTCGTTAAAGTAAATGTTAATATTGCTTTTAACCAACTTTTAATAATGAAACATGTAGTTGCGAATGTATAATTTCAACTTTAAATATAGCAATAAATAAAATTGTTCTTAAAGTTGACTGCAGATAGCAAACACATACCTAGGTTCTTGACTAGTGCATATGGATTTTCTACTACTAAACACAAAATGGATAATAACCCATTATCCATAGAGGAAGTGAATTAACACTTGTGAATTATATATCTGTTTATACTTCTGTTTCCGAAAGTATATACTAAAGTAATAGGTTTTGCCCTCAATCTACCTGTTTAGTAAGAAAGATGTTTGCATTTCTCAAATATTTTTAAATTTCATACCTTTTCTATTTTAGTGGGCTCATAAAATTTAATTCATGTCGTTTCACCTCTAATCCCTTGATTAAACAATCCATTGAATGAATCCTTCAATTATTCATCACTTAGTTCCCTAATTCAGCATTCTCATGTTAGCCATTTTACATATTCTAGAAGCAACTGCAGAATATCAGAAAGACTAAAAATAGGGAATAAGTAGCTAAGTTGGTTATGTATCGTATTACAATTTTTCTAAATTCAAATTTGAAGCTATGCTATTACCATGTCTTAAAAAATTGATATTACGTTGGTTATGAAACCAACAGATGCACATTATATATTGTGTTAGAGTTATCTTTATTGAAAAACAGTTTATTAACACATTCAAACTGGAGAAGAAATACATATTTTGGTTCATTTTTTAAGGTGTTATTTTTACTGTTATTCTTTCACAGATAAATTAAAATGGCCTGCATTTGTATTTGTGATTACCTTTGTATTTATTCACCCTTTGCTTCACTGCATTTTTTTCCTTGTTTTCATTCTCTTTGTTTTTGTAGCTTTTTGATTTAGTATATAGAGAAGAGACTCTGCTCAATGTCATAAAAAGTGTCACACGGAATGGCCGCTCCATTATTCTAACTGCAGTCCTCGCCCTCATCCTTGTCTACCTGTTTTCCATTATTGGATTCCTTTTTCTGAAGGATGACTTCACTATGGAGGTGGATAGGCTGAAAAACAGAACTCCCCTTACAGGTATTGCTGTTACCACTAAATGAGCTTGCTCTGATGGCGGCTCCGACTGGTACATCTCTTGCTAAGAGGATCACAGATGAACGATGATGGAGGCAATGTTTTCTTTCGTTCCTTTGAAAACATTTTCTTGTTCACTAAGAGCTCACGAGTGTGAAATACCCCTACGCTGTATGTTAGCTGACAGTGTGCATAGGAAAATCTTCATACAAGAAACGTCACCTGAGCTCAGTCTCAGTACAGAAGTTTCAACAGTGTTGACTGTACTCCCGGGGACAGTTGACAATTTCAGTGCAGGGTAATAGCTTTGGGATTCTTTCTCTTGGGGGATGTCTCCCCCAAGAACTTCCAGCATCATTCACAACCATTATTTCATACATGTTTGCTCACAGTACATTATATTATACTTGAATAGTTGAAAAGTATAAATGCTTTGATTTGGAAACCATCAGATAGAAAATTTGCTATAGAAAAAATGCTCAAAATATTGTCATTAAGGGGCTCTGTCCGTGAATATGTGGCTGTCAGAATTTCTGCGTGATATTTATTTTTATTGTCTGACTGGTTAGACATCACCCATTTATACTCACTGTGATTCTTGTGGTATGAGGGGTGATTCTTTCCATCTTACTTTGGATTTTTTATTTATTATGCTCCCTAATGGTTTCTTCTTTCCCCCTTTCCTACATTTTGTTGTTTTGGTTAAATTTTGTTCTTACTCTCTTTCCTCCTCTCCTGTTTTGCTGGATGGACATCTCAGTTCTGCACTTTGCTGATAGTTTCTCTGGGTGATTCCACCGCCTATGGATTGCAGAGAAGGGAAACCACAAAATGACTCTCTCTTTCTTCAAACCATCAAATTTAAAAGCAGGATTTAATTAGTGGTGCTTTTAGAATATGGGATAATTAAGTGGCATTCAGATCTATTATTTAGTCTAAGTGATCAAGGCACAGAATAGAAATAACATATACATAGATTGAAAGTTATTAAACTTGAGACTGAATTTCAGACCTAGGTAGCAGTCTTTATTCACATACACATGGTATATTTTCTGTTATGGCCTTTCTTTTTCTCCCTTAAATGTTACTTTGTCTAGAGTTTTATAGGTGTAAATATTTGGAGGGAAAGCTCATGTGTATAAATACCCCCAAAACTCCACTTGTACTAAACTGTCTGTGAATCATAAACTATCTGTTCTCAAAATTCTTTGTCTTAATTATTTACTAGGCATGATCACATTGCGTTATTCAGTACAGAGTGAGTCTGACACTGAAGCATCAGAATTTCTAAATTCAAATGTGTACAGTCATTATTGTTTTATGAATCTTGTAGTAAGTAATTTTAATTGTGTTATTTAAAATGTACATTAGTGTCCAGAGGAATGGATAAAGAAGATGTGGTACATATATACAATAGAATATTACTCAGCCATAAAAAGGAACGAAATGGGGTCATTTGTAGAGATATAGATGGACCTAGAGACTGTCATACAGAGTGAAGTAGGTCAGAAAGAGAAAAACAAATATTGTATATTAACGCATATATGTGGAATCTGAAAAAATTGGTATAGGTAATCTTCTTTACAAAGCAGAAATAGAGACACAGAAGTTGAGAACAAATGTATGGATACCAAGGGGGACGGGGGTGGGGGATGAATTGGGAGATTGAGATTGACATATATATACTATTGATACTATGTATAAAATAGATAACTAATGAGAACCTACTGTATAGCACAGGGAACTCTACCCCGTGCTCTGTGGTGACCTAAATGAGAAGGAAATCCAAAAAAGAGGGGATATATGTATACATATAGCTGATTCACTTTGCTGTACAGAATAAACTAACACAATATTGTAAAGCAACTATACTCCAATAAAAAAAAGTAAGTTAGCGTCATTATATTATGAATATATTTTCTTTAGAAATATAAAAAAAGTCTTCTTTCCTGTTTTTTACAAAATAGGAAGCACAAAAACTAAAATGTCAAGATCTTCACTAAAAATATTTACACATATTTATATAAAAAGTTGTTAAACAAGAGAAAGCATTTGTGAATACTATAAAAATCTGGCATACAAAAACAGCTAACAGAGTTAAACTCTTGGTTCTTCATAGACTGAGAGTTTTTGTTTCATAGAGAGTGTATGTGGTACCATGCCCTGGAAGAAGCACTCATATTTTCATAACATTTTAAACTTAATTTCTAATACTATATATTATGTCTGTGGATATGTAGCATAAAGTTTATTCTTTCAATTATTGAAAACGATTTTCTCCCAAAGTTGAGTGAAATTATCAAAGATAACACATCTAGGGAGCAAGTGAAACTGGGAATGTAGAAGTACACAGTTCTTCAGTGAATGTGAAGAAATCAGTGAACAAAGAGAGAAGGTTGAGGTTCTAGAGCTGAATGGCAGAAGCGTCACAGGTGGATATGAGAGCAGAGGACCAATAATTTGCAAATGGCCTTGGGAGTTTAGGACAATGCATATCCCACCTCTGGCACCAGTGGAACCTGACTCTAGATGCAGGAGCCTGCACTTGACGGTGTTCAGGGGAATCCATGTCTTAGACAAGCCCAAGGAGTTGGCGGGAAGGTAGTGTTGACAAGCGGAGGTTCCAGTGTCTCTCCCGCTGCCCCCTCTTCCCCATCCTCAGTGCTGCCCTCCTGTTTCTACCCTCATTTCCTCTCCCCAGAAAACGGCAGAAACTTCCCAGGTGGCTTCCCCCCGGCTCAGCCTCTCTTCTGCTTGTGCAAGTCATTCATTCCTACCACAGTTCTGATTCTGTGTCTTACGGGTTTGAAAACTTTGCTGGGCCCTGGGCTGGCTGTGGGATGCTTGGTTTAAAATCATTAGCCTAGAAGCTCTGCCTTGTCTGTGCCTTTGCTGGCCTCTGTACCTTTTGTCATAGGATTGTACCTGGAATTGCCCCCTTTACCCTCTACGTCATCTTCCTGTGTGTAAATCCTGTCTCCTCTAGATGGATCCTTCTCCAAAAACCTTTGTTTTTTCCTTTCTAGAATTCACCTCTCCCTTTCTGAACGCACTACCTCACTTTACGTGTACCCCACTCCCTCCATTCAACTATAATTATGTCTGTACCTGTCTCTGTATTCCCTAATTGATTGTGCGTTCTCCAAGGCCCTGACTCTGACTCCTCAGAGCCTAGCACGAAGTCATAAATATTAATGAAGGGAATGGCTCCTGGGGAACACTCAGGAACCCTGCCTCTCTGACCACTTGACGCTCACTCCACACCCGTCCTTTCTGCCATGCTGCCCCAGTCAGGGTGCGGGGAGGTAAGGTGTGCGGCTTCCCTTCCTCGAGGACCCGAGCTCTCTCAGCTCCAGGGCTTGTGTTGGTGGCAACTCCAGGCCTGGTCCCTCTCCTCATCACACGTCCTAACTCCAGCCACCCTTCTCCACTTCTGCTTTCACCTCACCAAACAATCAGGCTAACCTTGGTGGGTGCTGCCCTGAAATGCACTTGAATATTTCTTCAGTATATAAAAATGAACTTAATCTTCTCCCTCCACCTTCTGGACTTTCCTTGATGGCTCCGTGTGAAAAACAGGTTTGAGAGGAATGAACCTCTTCACGTTGTATTTGTTACTAACAACAAAATTTGTTATATGAAGCTTGTTTTACACAGATAAGAAGGTTACTATTTTCTTTTCTATCGGGACCAGGGAGATAGGGGGTAAAGATGGATCCTTGGGGACTAAGGAAGAAAAGGTTCTGAACAGGGATCTGGCAGAAGATTCTTGCTTCCCTGAGATGTTTGATGTCCTGTTCCCCGGAACCCACATTTACCATTAAGAGATGCCACCTCCTGCTCGCTCTACCTCAGCCATGGGCACCAGTGGCTGAGAGCTCAGGGGTACCAGCTATGCTGGGGGAACATGTTTCTGGCATTTCCAAGCCAGAGCCCTGAATGCATTTGGCCATGGGAACATTGTTACACATGGT
This sequence comes from Balaenoptera acutorostrata, assembly GCF_949987535.1. Taxonomy (NCBI): domain Eukaryota; kingdom Metazoa; phylum Chordata; class Mammalia; order Artiodactyla; family Balaenopteridae; genus Balaenoptera; species Balaenoptera acutorostrata. Next base: position 84,956,006 of record NC_080074.1, read on the forward strand.
GGTTAGGGCCTGCAGTATTACTAGTAGTTTATCTCAGCCACTTTAGAAAGATAGAAAAGGCTTTTAGTGGGTTGGCCCATGAACCTATTCTCTATTTATAAAATTGATTCAGTAGGCAAAACTGTGTTCGGAGTTCCACACTAACTTAACTAAAAACTTTAGGAACACAGCTAATTTGGAGTAATAGCACCTTTTATTTATGTGCCTTTGTAATTTGTCTGCTCATTTCTTGTCACTTGCATATTTGTCTCTATACCATGTCTCCATTGTGTGTTCTCAGGTAGCAATGCAGTTTCTGCTATGACTTTCGCTTCAATCCTGGGAACATGTGAAAAGGAAAACTGCTCACCCACAATACCAGCTTCAAATACAGGTCTGTAAAAAGGGCTCCAGGACAGCATGAACTCGATACTTCTGAAGTTATGTTTATTTGATTAAAGTTATTATAGGTTAGAGAGTTGCTCTAAAAATTTCATGGTGAGTTGAAATAGAAGAATGGAGGGTAAAAGAACCTAAAAGTTTCAAACTAGAGAAAGGATTCTCATATCCGTCATTTTGTATCCTCACCCTGTTCCTTACGTTATTTCTAATCATGAGAATTTATCAAATTTACCCTGTGGTACGTGCTGCTAAAAATTCTGTTACCATATTGCAAAACCATACCACACTAAGCAAGACCCTTTCCACTGTATAGCCTTTAACTAAGAATATATTGCCTTTAACAGAAGAATCCATCCTTTAACAAAGAATGGAAAAGCATGGGTTTAGAACTCAAAAGGCTTGGTTATAATCCCTGACCTGCCACTTTCTAGGTCTATGTCTTGCATATGTTATGCAAATTTCCTGGACTTTGTTCAGATGGCTTGTCCTGAAAGAGAGGAAGGAAGGAAGGAAGGGAGGGAGGGAGAGAGGGAGATCTATCTAGGTACATAGGTAGGTAGGTAGATAGATAGATAAGGCATATGATACTTTCCCTGCCTCCAAAGGAACAAATGGAACCATGCATGTAAAAAGAATTTTTTAAACTCTAAACTGTTCTCGAAGGATGTGGCAGGAATTTGGAAACGATGGCATGTGTGAAATTTAATGAACTGTAGAAGGAATTAGTGATCTGTTTCCAGAAGCAGCAAAGATTTAGGGAGCATTTAGATATTTCAAGAGTTCTGTATATAAAAAAGGAATAGATTTAGTCTCTTTTATGTCTACAAAGGGCAAAATCAGACTCAGAGAAAGTGAGGGGAGCAAGAGTTAAGCACAGCGTAAGGATGGATTTCCCCACTTCCATCTGGAAGCACATTGTTTGGTCATAATGATAGAGCCTTTTTTCCCCAAGTTGCCTTTTGCCTTAAGATGTTGGACTGTTGCTTGAAGTCCAACAAAAATGGACAGTCTCTTCTACTGACTAAATGTTTCATCCTCTATGACCTAAAGGGAGAATTAAACACATGCATATGTTCCATTTCCACGTCCCAGCAGCTCAGGCACTGTAAACAGCTGCCACTCAGACTTCTTTCCCCTCTGACCTCCTGGGTACCCAGTTCAGGCCTATAAACCACAAACCAGCTCCCTCTCTACTTGTGTAGCTTTACTGTGCTCTGAAGTTTCTAAAATCCCGTTACATGCATCCTCTGGCTTATACACCTCCAATTTCTTCAGCTTCCTCACATATTACAGCGATGACTCTTCATGTAACACTCCAAGGCAAGAAGTTGAGCGGTGTCATCATGTTTAGGATCGTGCAATTTGCAGTCGCACCACACTCTTGACCCATATTTGACTGACTCTTGGCTAAAACGCCATTCTTCACTGGTTCAGCTGTCAGGCCATAAATGCCTATTCTGTGCTCACATAATTGGGAGTTTGGGATTTCAAGTATAAAACCATGCATTTATGTCTATATATTTCTGCCAACCCATAATCCCAGGCTGTCCCAGTTTGTCCTGTGACTAGAGGAGGGGCTTCTTGACCAGATTATCTCTAAGTTTCAGGCCCCTTCCAATGCTCACGTGCCATGAGGCTCATGGTGTCTTTATGGGTCCTGATTCTATTAAGCAGAATATTCATTCTCTCTCATGTCATCCTCAAGTTTGATAAGCTCTAGAACACGGGTTGGCAAACTTGGGCCATGGGGAAACAGGAACTGTCACCTGTTTCTGTACTCCCCTTGGGCTAAGAATGGTTGCAGCTTTTTTTTAAGTTTTTTTTTTCTTTAATGAAAAAGATGCAATGGAGACTGTATGTGACCCACAAAGCCTAAAATATTTACCATCTGGCTCTTAACAGAAAAAAAATTTTGCCAACCTCAGAAGATTTTCATTAAAGGTGCTAGAAATGCTGCATGGGGACAGTGCTAAGGACAGAGTCCTTTGGCGTGTGGCCACCAGACACATGCTTTCAGATTAACATAGTCATGTTTTGTGCATTATTCACCCACAAAGAAATCTGCCTTAAATAAACTACCATTTATCCCATGTTCCTCCTTCTTTTAAAAAACATCTCATGAGGCTCCTTCTCAAAGCCTCCTTGCCAAAGCCCAGATACATAATGTCTGCCAATATTCCCAATGTGAGGTTCGTCTGAACCCATACTGGCTTCTCTTGATCCTGACTCCTTCCCACACTATCCCTTTAATGATGTATCTTATCTGGGGGAGCAGATCAATCTCACTTGTCAGCGGTTTGCAGAATTTGTCATAACCTCAAATTCAGATCTGCAGATGTTTCACTCTTCTTCCCATTTTCCATGATGCAAAAAAATCACAGAGAGCCATTTCAAAAACTCAGACATAGTTTAGCTGGCTAGAATTAAATAGCTCTTAGGATCTATCGGCCACCTTGAACATCAACTTATTGTTATAAGTACTTATCGCTTTTTTAATTCAACATTCTTTCTCCGTGACAGAGCATGAAAAAGAGTATGTTAAAAAATTTACTTTCTTGTTAGCATGAGCATTTTATAACAACATGGTCCCAAGTAGAGTAACCCTATTTCTGCCTTGCTCTTCTAAAAATTATTTCCTTTTTTTAAAAACCAAATACACTGTAACAGTGGTTTGATTTTAAGAGCAAAATATTGGTTTGCCAGTGAACCAAGAACAAAGCTAGTGTTCCTCCTGCCAGAGTCTCTAAAGGCGGCTGAGCCAGGGGCCCAGCACGGCAGCTGAGCCAGCAGCGCTCAGCCAGCCCTCGGCATCCAGAAGCCCGAAGGGATGGTGAGGGAGCTGCTGAAGCCCCTCTCCGAGAATGAGCTCCTCTAGGTCATACATGTACGGACACATCCCAGGATGTTGCCGCCCAACTCTGTGCAAGTCTGCAAAGCTTAGGCTTTATACAGTTTCCCAGGCATTGTTGTAGATGCTCAACCAGGTATTCTAGGGTAATTGTTTCATACAGTCTTACTCATTGTGACATTTTGATCTTAGCATTTAACAGAATGAAGTGAGTGTTTTTGTGAAATAGGAGTTTAGTTAAGTCAGATCAGTACAAATCCTCAGTGATGATGATGATGACGATGATGATATTAATAATTATAAAAACTCTGTGTATTCATTCATTCATTCATTCATACAGCAATATTTGTTGAGCCTCTACTATGGGCCAGCTACCATATTCAAGACAGTGTTGAATAAAAAAATAATCCTGGACATTATGAAACTATAAAATAGTGAGGGAAGCATAAAAAGTTACAAAATACGGTACTGCAAATGGTGCTATGATAGATAATCACAAGAGAGCCTAGCTGTAGATAAACAGAGAGGCCCTTCTGGGGAAGATTATTTAAACTGAGACTTGGAGGCTGAAAGGCCAAGAGAAAGAAGGAGCTGTTCTGGGCACAGAGAACAGCATGAGTGAAGACCCTGAAGCATGTCCAAGAATAGATAGATGCTACTAAGTATCCTCATATTATAGGTAAAAACACTGAAGGACAGAGACATTAAGTTCACAGCTAGTTAAATCAATCTAGATCTCTGATTCCAAGGCCTGTGCTCCAACCTTCTAAATCTTATTGCCTCCTAATTAAAGGATTAATCTCTATAAATTATTTCTTTCCTAACCAAAATTTAGAGATGGTTAAAATTCTGCCTAATATTGCCTTCCCCATAGAATGCTTGGATAGATGTTCTTTATGCATATTGTCTTCTGAAGGCAATTTCTTAAAAAAAAGTAAATCTTCTCTATTATGTAGTTATCAACTGGAGTTGATTCTCTCACCTCTTCCCCTGCCCTGAGGACGTTTGGCAATGTCTGGAGACATTTTTGGTTGTCATAATTCTGGGAGGAGTTTTACTAGCATCTAAACATCTCACAATGCAGAGGACAACGCCCCCCAACCAAGAATTATCCAGCCCCAAATGTCTACAGTGTTGAGGCTGAGAAAGTCTGTTCTGTCACAAAGTCTGTTTGGGTATTGGGTTATACCTCCGAATGCAAACGCATTAAAGACTTCCCATAATACTGCTATCACCCGTCATTTTCACCTAATACATTACACAAAGAACAGAACTTCCCTTTTCCCTGTGGACAAAAGGGGACAATTCTTCCAGGTGTATTGCCCCAGGGGCAAAGTCTGCATTTTTTTTTAGGCTCGACCTGAACTGGGAGCTGTGGGTATGATTTTGCAGGGAAAGCTCCCAGAGTAAGGAGGAAAGAATCCTGGAGGGATTTCAGCACGGGGGGGTGTGACAGAGACACTGGTGGGATCCAGAGATGGTGGCAGTAGCTTTTCACGATTAGGGATGATTTGTAAATCAGTATTAAAAACTACAGGCAAGCCTGTATTAATCTGCTCTTTCTTCTGTGACCTTCTTACATTTGAGATGGTAAGTGATAAAATCCATTTGATTGAAAACTCTGCGGATCTGACCTTGTAGCCCCTGCCACCTTTAAATCTTGGCCACGTGTGTCTGACTGCAAAAGTAGAACGAAAGCCAGAACCTGGTGTTTGTGGGGCAGCGTGTGTCACTTAGATGTAAAAATAACTTTGCTACATCTAAGACCAGGATGAAATTTGAATTTGCAAGCCCTAGCGTGCATTTGTGAAGGCCTTGGTTTGTTACCTAGTGGACAGCAGGTCCACATTACAAAAGGCCCAGACAGGCGCAGTAGCGTGATAACAAGCCTCGGGGAGTGGGAGGCTGAGCGGCCAGCTCCTGAGGAGGCGCCGTAGGTGCGGGTAGAGCCATCCTCCCAGAGGCAGCGGATTCTCCTGGCAACTGGCAACTGACTGCCGTTGAACAAAAAAACAGAAATCTTTTATTTCATTTGCTGCAGACCTCCCTGACTTCCTAGACAAAAATGTTCTCCTAAAAAAAAAAAAAACGCCAAACTGATTTTCTAGAAACATAAGGCTTTTTTGAGGCAAAAAAATTATTTGCAATTATTTTCTAAGTAAAAATCATTTGAATGTACAGGAAAAAAGAGGTTTACAGATGTCCAACTTTTATGAGTTACTCAAATTGAATATAGTTTGCTATTTTACTTTAATAAAAAAGATTGATGCATAGCAGAACCGGTCAGTCTTTATGTCACTCTACCTTTGGCTTCCTACTGGGTGCCCCATGTTTTAAATTTTTTTTTCCTAAAGTTTTTTAAAATCAGCAATTCCATATTGAGGTGATTGTGATTAAAGGTTAAGGCCAAGAAACAAGAGGTTCTCAGTTGTACTCAGAATTTCAAATATGTCTCAATGACAATCTATTGCTTTTAAGAAACCATTAAAAAAAGGAATAACTTAATTGTTAAAGCAGAAAAAAATGGCATTAATAAATAATTTTATTCATGCATGTCCAGAAAACTTTATAGACTAACATCTCAGATCAGGGGGAAGTATTTCAGAGTCAATAGAATATATTTTTATTCCTTTCCTCATATGAAACATCCCTATTATGAATTAAGAAAAAATCCTTTCTAATACTCCTAAACTGAAAATGAGGGTAATTTAACGTCATATTGTTTAAGTGTAGAATTTGTTGGTTATATTAAAACTATAACTTTATGTGAGATTTGACAGCCATCTCTCAATAATAATGCTAATTATGATACTTGGAATTTATTACACCCTCAATATATGCCAAGCAATGTTCTAAGTTCTTTACATGAATATACTTAGTTCTTTTAAAATGTCTCCACATTAAAGTCTATTTCCACTAATTCTTCCTTTATGCATGTAAACAACAAGGACGTGTCCTCTCACCTCTTTTATAACCACCTCTGTTTTCATCATTACCCCTTTGCCACCATTAGCTAGATCATAGTTCTTGCACCTGAAATCTTTTCCTTGCTACCATCTGTTCTCTTTCTTCTTATATACACTCTTGGGTCCTAATTGAACCTTCTTCTGCATTCTCTTATCCCCCCAAACTAATATCCTATTAATCTCCTTCCTTTCAGTACTAAATTTTTCTATAAAACAATTGACCTACACTCTCTCCTTCAATTTCTGAATCAACCATCTTCTCTTAAACTATTTGCCATCTTCCTATGACATCTTCCTATGCTTTTCCTGATGACCTAATTGTTAAATCCAGTGACCTTTTCTTGTTTCTCATTGCCTTTGACCCTTCTGTAATTTTGATGTTTTTTTGATACTCTCTTCATCTTTAAATTATTGTCTTCCTTAATTTTGGATCACAGTTCTCTCCCAGCCCTCGTCCTCTCTAGCCTTTTAAAAGTCTTCTTGTCCGATAAACGTAAAAATCATCTGAGATTCTTTCCTTGTCTTCATCAAAGCCCCGGCATCCAGTTCTTCCTTCCAAATGGTCTGTTTCTGTGGTTTAGTGAGACCATCCTTTCCCAGGTCACCGCTGGCTGGAAGCTTCAGTCTGATACTTCACATTGCCGTCTCCTTCATACCAAGTCCCGCCAGCTCCCCATCTTTCATCCTTTCCATTCTCACAGCCATTACTCTGTTTGAGGCGCATAGCACATCATGCCTGAATTATTGCAACTGCCTCCTAAGTGGTCTTTCTACCTCCAGTTATTCTCTCCTCCTCAATTTACCCACTATATCACCACTAGGCTACTTGTCAGAAATCACTGCTTTGAATATGTCCTTCCCTACCCCCAACTCAAGATGTCCACAATGCTCCATTACCTCCCAACTAACAATCCAAACTCCCTAGAGCTTTTCAGAGAGCTGCCAGTTTATCTCCAGCCATATCTTACACGCCTCTGCATACTGGTATTATTGGCTCTTCATCATATAGCAATTTTTTAAACTCTGGGGCTCTCTGCCCGTGCCATGTGAAATGCCTATCTACTGCTGTCTTAGTCCATTGAATATTCAAGGCAAACTGAGAGTCGGCATTAATTAGAGGGACTCCCCACTCATTATCATTAGTATTAAAAGTTCTCTCTCTATTCTGATCTCTTTGCACCGCTCTTGTGGCTTTTATCGTGTGTTAATTTGTCTTGTTATTTAAGTTCATGTTTTATCTCATACTGCTTTGCCAGCTAGATGCTAAATCACCTTTCTTCTGTTTAAAATTCTCCAGTGACTCCCCATAGCTTTCAGGATAAAGTTTAAACTCTTCAGCTTGGTGTATGATTCTCTCCATAATCTGGCCCCTACCTACTTCTCTTCTTACAGCTCCCGCACTCATCTGCATACCCCAGAGGCCCTGGCATCCCAATCCACCTACCGTTCCCCAGACACTCCAGATGTTTTTTCATGCCTGTTTGCCTTCGCTCATCCCATTTTATGTGCCTGGAATGTCTTCACTGATCTTACTGGCCAACCATGCCCTCTTTCAATATTCAACCCAGGTTCCCCCTCCTTTAGGATGCTGCCCCCAGCACCCCAGCCCATGAGATGCTTATCCATCCTGCCTCCTCAGTACCCATGGTACTGCACTGCCTTTGTTCATCTGCTACCCACATTTCCTAGAGGACCATAAGTTTCCTGGGGGCTGCAGCACTTTCATCTTCCCACTTGTATTTCTAGCACCTAACGCAAGGGCTCTTGATATATTGAAATGAAGCAGGTTTGGAATGGAGAAAGCTGGTTATGTAGGTAGGTCTCCACAAGATGGCATTTATTTAGGTGAATTCATCGTGACTCAGGGCCTGGCTCTCAGCCTGAAGGCCTGGGAACTTGGCTTAACATATTATGAGTAGATCCGTCTCACAAAGGTAAAACCTTATTAACCAAACTCCTAGAGGCTACTGTGTAAAACTGGCATGCCCAAGCACTAGTTATGGAGTGAGTGGACTTGACTATGGCTGGCATTGACCCTGACCTGGGCACTCTCCCCCTGTTTACATGTCACACAGAAAGCCAATTCTCTTTATGTATTTGCAGCCAATCTATTTTATTTCACAATGGCTAATCATGTGAATTGTGTGTGGATTTTACTAGCTCACCTCTTATGAAAGAGCAAACAACCTCACTTCTGAATTATTGGGGAGAGATGGGAGCACTTTCCTGTAGCTTCCATAAACTGATTAATCTGGCACTTAATAAGTCTTTAGTAAACATTGGTGTCACAGGACCAGGTAGTTGCTGATTAAATAAATGAATGCAGATCCTGCCACTAGATAGAAAAGATTGATCGAAAGTCTGACCATGGCAAAGTAGTATATAGACATACTGCACATGACTGCATTGCTGGAAAACCATATTTCTCTTCAAAAATTCCTTTAACTCTCTTACACATTTCTAACGATTTTCTTCGCATTCTTCCTAGCCATCACCACCACCAGGTGTCGGGGACCTAACCAAGCACTTTGCAGACTGAGCTTTCTCACTGTCTTCTCTGCCTTTCTTGCCTCTTCTGCCGTTCTGACTGCTGGCACTGCAAGCTTTACTTCTTCCTCGTTTCTCCTGTCTCCAAAAGCGGCTTTATTTCTTCTACTTTCTAAGTCAGAATGTGCCTTGGTGCTCACCTCTACGGTAAGTGGTCCAGCACAGACTCTGCTGATATCTTTGATGCTGCATTTGATGCCTCGTCCATGTAATGTTAAAGTCAGCTTACAAGAAGAAAATCAACCTTTTCATGACAAAGTACCAGACAGGCTATTTGTAGTGGATCAGGTACACAAATTTATCAATAGAAGAGTTCTTTTTCTTTTTCCTTTGGTGGTGGTTGTTTTTGTTTTTTTTTTTAAATTTTTTATTTATTTATTTTTGGCTGTGTTGGGTCTTCATTTTCTGTGCGAGGGCTTTCTCTAGTTGCGGCGAGCGGGGGCTACTCTTCATCGCGGTGCGCGGGCCTCTCACTATCGTGGCCTCTCTTGTTGTGGAGCGCAGGCTCAGTAGTTGTGGCTCACGGGCCCAGTTGCTCCGCGGCATGTGGGATCTTCCCAGACCACGGCTCGAACCCGTGTCCCCTGCATTGGCAGGCGGATTCTCAACCACTGCGCCACCAGGGAAGCCCCAGTGGTTGTTGTTTTTACATTCACGCCGTGACATGCAGACTGGCTACACCATTCCAAAATTCAGTGCCACTATGGTTCTTTAATCTTGTAACAAGAAAAGTACATTTCTGCTTACTTAATTTAGGAAATCCTGATTCTAGTATCCAATTTGGTGTGAATTTTTTATTATTTTAGATGACTGAGAGATTACTACCATATTTGGTAACTTTATCTTTAAACAAAGTAAGACTAGGAATTTTTCTGTCACATTATATTTTTTTATCCCTCTCCGTTTGTCCCTAAATACTTTCACATAAACACATTCACATAAAATAAATTATTTACATGAAATAAATTGTTTACATAAATGCATCGTGCTTCTTATCTGTAGCTCCATGCTGGTCATTCAGAAAGCTTAGACACTTACTAAAGAAATGAAATAGTATTTGCCCCAATTTGTGAGCCCTTAACTTACTATGGGTATGCCAATCTCTGTACAAAGTGTTTTACATACCTTAAATATAATCCTTAAATAACCCTCTGAAGGGTTTAATCCTTAAACAGACCTCCCCATTTTACAGATGAGGACGTTGAGATTAAGTAACTTGCTCAAGTCCCAGTTCTGGAACAGAGTAGAATTTAAAGCTGGCTTCACCTAGCTTCCTTGTACAAGCTCTTTTCCCCCCCACAATACTTTTGCTTCCTGGGTGAGTTGACTGTCTTTTCAGAAGGTCTTACTGAAATCTCCCCACATCACGACAATGCACAATGAATATTAGCTTTCTTATATTCTGTCCTTTTCATTCTGTCATTTTCCACCGATGGAAGAAAAAATGATTTGGGGATATTATATGTGTGCTTTATGAGTCTGTGTCAGTCATGGGCTTCACGGGCTGCCGCATTGAAAATACGTGTTATATCCCTTCAAAAAACTGTGTCCTGACACAGTTATAAAGAAATAGATCTTTGACAGTACATAAGAGTGTGCTTTAAAAGCACGAGGTTGCTGTACCGTTTGACTTGTTTGTTTTTGTAGCTGCTGAGGAGTATGAAGATGGAATTGAAAGGACGTGTGACACCCTCCTTATGTGCATTGTGACCGTCCTGAACCAGGGCCTCAGGAATGGCGGCGGCGTGGGAGATGTGCTGAGAAGACCCTCAAAAGATGTAAAAGCTGGAGAAAAATGGTTTTTCAAGAAGCACATGATCTTGTTTTAACCTTTCTTAGCAGCATTTACAATATGGTTTTTGTTTTCAGGGTACTGTATGTTATGTTGTTCGCTTTAACAGTATCACGGTGGCCATTGAAACCAATTCGTTGTATACTGGGATTACATAGAAACAGCTGATGTACTAGAAATCTATGTATGTCAGTAGGGTCACGAACTCTGTCCACCTTTGAACTGTATATTGCGACTACAGTCTTTATGGAGGAGTTGATTGTTACATAAATCACAGAAACCAGGCTGCCTTTTGTCTATCAGGTTCCTCAGGCATGAAGATTTACTCTTTGCCTCTGAATAGGAACAGCCTCTATTATTTATCCACGAGGAATATCAAATCTGAACAAATTCTAACAGGATTTCGTATATTCCAATGGCAAGGCTGAAAAATTTCTCATTGGCTACAACGTCTCAAGTGCCACGCTGGGAGCTTGAATAATCTCAGTCCTCCAACAGGCCAGCCAGATCACGTTGTCCATTCATCTCATGTTTCCTCATCTATGAAACATCTAGGCTATCTGATCTCTAATGTGTATTTTAATACCATTTGTCAAGTAGAAATAAGCCTGAGTTGAATGTACTTAACTCTATAAGGCCAAGAACAAAATCGACTCCAGAAATGGACGGATCATTAGATCGTCCTCAAATCTCTAATCTCTGACCTTTGGGACTGGTATTTGTCTACCTTTTGTGCAGCTTCTGGGATAGGGGCCCACTGCACCAAAATGCATTTAGCACAATGACACGTAAAGTGGTTTTTAATACACAGTAAGTCCCTCCCTTGGAGAGGAAAAGTGCAAGTCCTAGGGAATGGAAGGGGTCTGGGAACAGACTGGAAAGTTTTCCTCACAACACTTAAAGAAAACGAAGATAGAAAGTGGGTCTTATTTTTCCAACTTGGAATACTATTCGTATTTAGCAAACAATGATTGAATATATACTTTCTGCTAGACGATATGCTAAATCAACATGCCTCGAAAATGTGTGTATATGTATATATACACAATGGGGTTTTTTTTAATGTTTTAAAATTTTTTATTTCAGGAGCCCTTGTTTGCTGCCCGAGTGGTGTATGACCTTCTTTTTTATTTCATTGTCATCATCATCGTTCTTAACTTGATTTTTGGGGTTATCATTGATACTTTTGCGGATCTCAGAAGTGAAAAACAGAAAAAAGAAGAAATTCTAAAGACAACCTGCTTCATCTGTGGTAAGTGTTCTCAAGATACTAAAATAATAGAGAAAGAAACTGCCCAGTAGAAAGGAGGGACTAGAATGATTTTTGTTTGCCATGCTTTGGGAAAAATTATTTCAAAATGAAAGCTGGACAAGATTCAGATTATATAACAGCGTTGGACTGGGATACTCTGCTTCCAGAAAAAGCAGAAGAATTACATCCCAAAGGTAACTTGTCATTATTTCTGCAATTTGTATGATTCTCTGACTATAGTATGTGTTACAAAATACCAAAAGGTTCCACCAACTGGCAAACAGATTTTTAATCACAATAACATATTGATTAAACAATAGAATGATTTTTACTTTATTTTGCTAGGTTATGAATCCACAGATGATTTTCCCAGCAGCTTGAACTTCTACTCACTGGCAGCGCTTTGTTTTTGATTCTGAATTGTGCTTTCTCTCAGTTTCTGTCACTCTCTTCCCTCCCTCCCTCTCTCTCACACACCCTGTCCTCCTATTCTTGTATTGTTAGCTCTCTCAGGCCCACCCAACCTTCTCTTTGTCCTCATTATTTCCTTTGGCTCTACCCTCTGCTTCATAGACCTTAGCCCTTTCTGGCTTTAGTCGTCTCTGTAGCTGGCTTAGTCGCCCTAGGATCCTTCCCCCTCCTTGAATAATCACCAACTCCTGGTGATACTCACCATCTATTTTTCCATGTCAAGCTGAAGAATCTTTTTGATAAAAGTCACGAAACAAACATAAGGGCCTCACTACGATGTTTATTCTATATAACTTAAACTGGACCTGCAATAAATCCCCTTCCTTCCTTGGTTCACCTTTTATGAACTGTCTCATTTCCCTGAATGGTTCTTCCAAGCCTTTCCAACATCCCTCCAACAGGTGGGAGTATGCCAGATATTAACCTGTGATCATGATCTGTATTCCGAGGAAACAAACACAAATTAGACATGCCCTTTGGGGTGTCCACAATCTGTTGTGGAATACAGACATAATAAATATCAGTGCTATCTAATGCATTAAGGGAAATGATGGAGAAGTTTACGGGTTGTTAACATCTCGTTGGGTTGTGGTAGGGGGCAGCCGAGGAAGAGTCAAGAAAGGTTTCTTAGAAGAAATGGTGATGGAGCTGATGGTAAAAGATGGAAGGGAAGGACTTTCCTGGTAGTCCAGTGGTTAAGACTCCACGCTGCCAATGTAGGGGGCACGGGTTCGATCCCTGGTCGGGGAACTAATATCCTGCATGCCACATGGCGCGGACAAAAAAAAAAAAAAAAAAGGATGGAAGGGAGAGAGCCATATCCAAGTGGACAGAAGCAGAGTGGCCAGCAGAAGGAAAGGCGTGGAGGGGTGAACAGCATGAGTAGAATCTTCATTTCCTGTAAACAGTTCAGTGTTTCTGGTGTATAAGTTTCAGAGCAGGGCAATGCCAGCAAAAGAGATTGGCCAGATCATATGTGGCCTTTTATATTAGAAAGCTTGGACTTCATCCTATGGACTTACAGAGGACGGCGAACAATTAAAGAATTTTAAGTAGAGGATGCAGGGTCTAATTTTTATTTTCGAGCACTGTGGCAGCTATGGGAAGTTGTTCATCAGGGAACAATATTGGAGACAGAGTAACTAGGTAGAAGGTTATTGCCAGAGTCCATAAGAGGTAACAAAACCTTGATCCGGGAGAGGTAGTGGTGGCAGTATTCAGGATTACAGGGCAAAGTTAAGAAATATTGGGGAGATAGAATTTTTAAATCTCAATGGTTTGGTTTGGAATGGATATGAGAGAGCGTGGGTGCCTGGGTGGATGGCAGTACCAACAGTTGAGTTTGAGAATAGAAGAAGAAAAACAATTTTACATAGGCATATACTGAATTTGGCTTTGGAAGTACTGAAACTGAGGTATGTACTGAACAGCCCAGTGGGATACACTCAGCACAGAGGTCAACATGTGGGTCTGAGCCTCAGAGAAGGAGACAGTATTGGGGAATCCTCAGCCCGTATGACATAGAAAAAGCTGGAGTGTTCAGGAAGGCTTCCAAGTGAGAGGAGGAGATGATGGGAGTTCACATGGAAAACATCAGCACTGAAAAGTTGAAAGAGAAAGGCGATCACACACTCACAAAACCTTTCCAGTCTGAATGGCGTGAGGACAACCGGGCACGTGTGGCACGTGGAAGCGAGGGGAGAAAATACCCCTGGGAACAAAAGAATTGATTGTCAACTGTGTCAAAGCAGTAACATGAACTGAAGCAGAGCCTTTGAATTCCTCGTTTAGGAGGTTTTGGAGTTTTTAGAGAGGAGTTTCCAGGAAGGTAAGGGCAGATACCAGATTGCACAGTGCTGGGGAGGGACTTGCTGGAAGGAAATGACACAAAAAGAAGAGTCTTCTCTTTATACGTCTAGATTAGATGGAGGAACACAAGATTGACATGGCGCCAGAAAGATGTTGTGCAATAATTGGGGGATTTGGGGAAGAGAGTTATTATATAGAAGGGTGAGTCCCACAGAGGAAGAAAGATTGTACCTTTGAAGATCTTCCTGTGTCTCATGGTCTTGCCTTTACACTGCTTCCTCGAAGCCTTTTTCTTCACAATCGTAATAACTATTATGTCAGCACGCTACCTCCGAAACATGGGTTCTTTGGAAAAATCTATCGGTAGACTGAGCCTCATTCTAAGACATGATCCTGTCCCCCCTATTATAACAACAAAAAACATGAACGGCAAAAGAAGCGCATCACTTCACCCCTATTTCTGCTCCTCTGAGCTTTCCCTTCAATGTCAAAATTCTCTCTGGCTTTTCACAGTTATCAAAAAGCCTGTAACCTGTAAATTCCTTAAAATATCACAATAACCTTCATCACCAAGTTGAAATGTTTGTCTCAAATCTCATCATGAACTTCCTGCTGACCTTTTCTTCTAGCTCAGATTGCACGTTCTCTGGGTCTATCACAAGGCCCTAGTCCTTCTCCCAACCCCTGGATCAGAGGTTCTGATTTTATCATAGACTCCTTGTCTCTTCCCTCTGCCCTTCTCTTTAACACCACTTTATGTAGATTATTGCCAAATATGCAGCCAGGGCTCCAACCTCTCTCCAGGCTTTTGTTCTTTATTTTCCATGATTGATTGACATTTAAAAAGATATGACTTCCTGGCGGCCAGTTTTACCATGTCTGCAAACCAGTGCACCATGCCTTTCCATCTCCTTCCTCTAACCCGGCAACTTATCTTGTCTTCTGTATTGCAATTAATGATACCCCACTGGGCTGGGAACTTCTCCATCATTTTAAGCATCTCCTTTTTCCTCTTCCAGGTGCACTAGTTACCACGTGGTAATGAATCTGCTTTCACAGTCTCACTTCCTTCCACATATTCCCACAGCCACACCTTGGTTTTTGAGGCTCACCCTGGCTCATACCGCCCAAATGGACTGTTCCGCGCTGCCAGACAGAATTTTCCACTTTGAACTCATTTCCTTACTCAAAAGCCTATCAGTAACATTGTACAGTCTATAACTCTAAAATTCTGATTTTCCTGGCATATAAGGTGCCTCACAATTGGGCCCCTTCTTTTTTGCCTGTCTTTTCATCCACTGTTCTCCCATTTATAGCTCAGGTTCTGGTTCAACTGCATTACTCATCTTTAACTCTCTCTCATGTGTTCTCAGTTATGGTGTTTCTGTTTGGAATGCCCAAACTCCTAAGCTGTTGAACTACTGCCCTGACTCTGAGACCCAGATCTAAAGCCATTGTTCCATGAATTCAGCTTTCTCTGGTCTCACTAACCAGAAGCAAACACATCTGCTCCTAAATTTGTCGATCAGAATTAACTATATAGTACTGTACACATTTTTCAATGTCTCATCTCGTCTGTTGTATACTATGCCTTGCCATATTATAGAAAGTATATGAACTTTACCATCAAGTAGACATGGGTCTACACTGGTTCCACATCCTGGCTATGTGGTCTTGGTCAACTTTCCTTTCACCTTGAAAGTGAGGAATATAATGCCATGTTTTGGGGTTGTGGTGGGTATAAATGAAATCCTGTATATAAAAATTCTTAGCTCAATGCTTAACTGAGAGTAAGCTCTCAATACATGATAACTTCTCATCTTTAGGAGATCCACATCTACATCTTATCCATTTTTATGCTTCCATAGTATATATTAGGGATCATTCATAAATATTTGCTTAATGAATGACTATCTAATTAGCCACCTCCAAATTAACATTGTCTCTATACTTATGTGACATATAACCTATAAAAGGGAGATAAAGCAAGTAAGTCCTAAATTGCTATATACTGCAGACAAAAAACTTAGATGCACTAATTCCAAGTTATCCCAAGTTTTGTCACATGTATGGTATTGTTTCTGTGGCATACACATGTCCACAGGGATATAGGGTGATATATCAGAAGGTATTAGATCAACATGGCCTATTTTTCAGAAGCTTCACGTTTATTAACAAATTTGAGAGACCATTTAGGTGAGTTAACCTGAGAGCAAATTCAAATAGTATTTTTATATTAGAGCAAATACTTTGTAAAGTAGAACAAATTTAGTATGAACATTTAAAATAGAAACTTACTTAAATATTGAAAAGTGTTTTCAAGCTCTTTTAGCTGCTAATCCCTGGGACCTCAGTAACATAAGGGTTCTTTATTCTCTGCCCTCAAAGGGCAGAAACATGTGGGAAGTGTTGTGATAAAGTATATCTAGATATGCATTCATTCCTGGAATCACTTACCACACATAAGATCTAATATATACCATATATATTAGAAGAACTTAATTACAAGAATAATTTAAACATTTGGGATATTTGGGGGTTGTATTAGTAGGCTATCAAATAGTTGTGATTAATCTAGAAATGGTTCTTGGAGGAGTTTGGTGTTAAATTGTGATCCAAAGGGGGATATAGTATCAAATAACAGAGGAGAGATTCTCTGCAGTAGGAGTTGGCCCCAGGAATATTCCGAGGATGCCCATAGTAGCAACAGAAGAGGTGGGTACTGTGACAGGCTGTGAGAGCAAATGGGACTTTCTTAGCCTGGAAGACAGTGAACCAGATGTTTCAGAGTTGGGATTCAGAAAACAGTTGCTAGTGGTCCAGAAGGCAGTCATGATGAGGTGATGATGAGCACATGACAGAGCTGAAGCAGTAAGCATGGAAACAAATTGACTCTGTTGTCCACATTAACTATTAATTTTGAATTACTAGAGGTGAAAAATCCAGTGAAAAGGAGATGTCGACAGACCAGGTGTGACAAAATAACAAAATGGAGAAAGGATTTGATGATAGGTCAGAACTCCTATCATAGGAGGGTCAGGTTCCTAGAATTAAAGATCTTTCTAGATGATTTAATAGGAAATAAAGGCTAAATTGTGAGGTGGGGCATCTATGTTCTTCTCTTGGTAATTAGTCCCTTCTCTATACTTTGCACATTATTTTATTATCTTTATTGTCTATACTTATGCATGAATCATTCATTCACCTATTTGTTCAACCGTTACTTACTGAGCATCTACTAAGTGCTAGGGTATTGCAGTGAACAAAAACAGACAAAAAACACTTCCATCATGGAACTTATTTTCCAGCATACATAGAATGTCAAATGATGACTATGGGGAAAAATAAAGCAGAGAAGAGGAATGTGGATGCCTGGCTAGTGGGTGGGTATGTTCCCTTACCTTAGTCATACTGGGTGGGAAACACAACATAAGTGTAGTCTTAACATTTTTCCTAAAAAGTTTGTATTGAGCACACAGAGCTCCTCTTACCTTTCCTTTCTTTCTCCCTTGGTTGTTTCATCTGATGCTCTGGCTTTCATTGTTCATTTTATGTCATTTATCCTTGGACTAGTAGAGTTATGTCTTGAATGCTCTGTTTGGAATTTCCAGCTTCCTACCTAACATCCCAACATTGGTTGTTCTGTAGGCATCTTAAACTCAACACATCCAAAATCAAATACATCCTCCCTTTAAAATCTCTTCCTTCTATTTTTTTTCCTCTTGATTTAGTGATATTACCTTAAACTTGGTCATTCAAGTCAGAATATCGAGTCGTCCTTGCTTCCTCCTAAATTGGTACCTCTAATCGGACATCAAGCCCTCTTCAGTTTCTACTCCAGAGTCCTCTTCAATCTTTATTATTCATACATTCAATTATTCTGTGAACTTTAGTTGAATGCCTACTGTTTTCCAGCTACTATGCCAGGTGCTGGTAAAACAAGAATAAATCAGACAAAGTAGTAGAGCCTAAGATAGAAACAGACAAATTTTCATAGCAAAGACACAGAGAGGATCAACCAAGGGAGTCAGAGCTGTGGCAGTGGTTGAGTTGGCTCTTGGAGAAGGAATTCCTGTAAAGTGGGAAAGAGACTGGATGGGGGCATAGAGTTTTCAGAGGAGTTGGTGTGTTTGGAGAATGGTGAGAAAGAGTGACTACAAGACATGTGCACAGAGTAGATAGTCAGTGCATGAGTCTGAGGGCGACTTCAAGTTCACTGGTGGACAGGGACTTCATTAACAGAGGGGAAGAAGAAGGGCTAAAGAAACAAATCTTTGATGAGTTGAGTTTGAGATGCCCATAAGTTATCCAGGAGGCAGCAGGAAATAGAATCTAAAGTTGAGAAGAAGGGTCAGTACTGGGGATAAAGGTCGAGAACTCATCAGCGTGATGATGGTTGAAACCAAGGGAATGGATGATCAAGCTTAGAGAGCAAGACCCAGTGAAGATGAAAGACAACCAGTTTCCCTCCCTTATAGCCCTCCTCCCCTGTCCTAGCCCCCCGGACTCCTACCCTTAGCCTCTTCTCCCACAGTCTTCCTCTAAATCCTGGCACAGGGAGTTACTTAAAGCACAGCTCCCAGTATGCTAGGCTCACTCAAAAATCTTCAGCATAAAGCACAGACTCCTTAGCTTTGTGTTTAATACTTTTCATGGTTTGTGCCAAATGTACCATTTCATCTTCATTTCCGAGTGTTCCCTCCTGGCCACACCAGAGGAATTGACAGTCCCCCAAACAGGGCATTTGCTCTCATCTCTAGCTTTGCTGTGCTATTTCCTCAGCCCAGAGGCAAAAGAACATGGCTTTGGAGTCAGGAATATTTTTATTTAAATACTGGCTGACTTTTCCGCTAAATAGAGGTGTTAACTTGAGCAATTAATTGAAACCCTCTGAATCTCTTTCCTCACATGCTAAAAGGTCAGATCGGATTATTGTAATTATTATAGTATATTTGGACATCTTTATAGTTGTCAGCATAAATAGGTGCTCAATAAAAATTAAGTACCTTTTCTTACCGTTCATCTCTTCTCCACTTGCCGTGATCATGTTTCATAGGCCAGACATTTAAAGTTTTATGCCTCTTTGAAACTTTTTAAAATGTACCTGGTCAGAACTCATTTTGTCCTCCTTTATGTTTCCTTGGCAGATTATATCACTTCAGAATATAAAACAAGTTGTCTGTTTCCTCTCCCATATTATAGGTTAATTGATGGTAGACATTATCTTTATAGTCCTATGTACCTTGCAACAGGTAGGGAATTGTTTGAATTGAATTCTAGGAGAAAGCTACTTTAAAATTTTCTCCGTTTTTTTGGTAATAACTCTGTTGAGGTACAATTCACCTACTGTATGATTCACCCACTTAAAGTGTATAATTCAATGGGTTTAGTATATTCAGAGTTGTCCATCCATCATCACAATCAATTTTAGAACATTTTAGAACATTTTCATTGCCCTCAAAAGAAACCTCATACCCTTTAGCCATCACTGCTCCCTTCCTTCCCACCAAACCTTCCATTCCTCCTCAGCCCTAGGCAACCATTGATCTACTTTCTGTTGCTATAGATTTGCCTATCCTGGACATTTCATGTAAATGGAATCATATAATATGTGGTCTTCTGTGACTTGCTTCTTTCACTTGGTATGTTTTCAAGGTTCATGTTATAGCATGTATCAATACTTCCTTTCTTTTTATTGCAGAAAAATATCCACTGTATGGATATACCATATTTTGTTTATCTTTTTATCAGTTGATGAACATTTGGGTTGTTTCTACTTTTTGGCTATTATGAATAATGCTGGATATTCATGTACATGCTTTCGTGTGGACATATGTTTTTCTTTCGTGTATATACCTAGCAGTGGAATTGCTGGTACACGTGGTAACTCTATGTTCAACCTTTTGCGGAACTGCCAAGCTATTTTGTAAAGTTGCACTATCTTACATTTCCATCAGTAGTGTAGGAGGGTTCCAAGTTATCCATGTCGTCATCAACATTGCTATTATCTGTTTTTGATTATAGCCATCCTAGTGGAACAATATTTTATGAGTGACATATTCTTTTTTTTCTTAAAGCAATGAGAATTTATTGAAACAATACGTGAGCAATTTAAGATAAGAGGTGCAGTAAGCAAAGAGCCGTCATGGAGAGCCAGATGCTATTCATGAAACTAAAGCAAGACCCTCAGCCCCACCATACACTATTACCCAACAACTTTTTTCTCAGCTTCCCCTTTCTCTCTGTCTAGAATGGCTTCCCTATTCTAATTGCCTCTCTCTACTTGCTGCTCTACCTCCTGCTTTCTGCCAGTTCACAGCTTCTACTGCCTCATTGCTTTCTGCTTATATCCTACTCTTTCTGCACCTCTTCAATTCTGTTATAGTCTTAGTGACATATTCTTAATTCATTCAATTAATATTTTATTCAGTGCAGACTATGTAGCAGGCAATATTCTAAGCTACTGGGACCATTGGTGAAGAAAAGAGACACATATATCTGCCCATGGATGTGCAATAAATAATCAACATAATAAGCTCATATCTAATTTCCTGGATAAAATGATATTCCGTTTTTCTGTGCCAATTAGCAGGCTGGATTTTTCTTGCACAATCATTTTTACCTCTGTAATTGAGACTTGTGGTCCAGTTTAATAGAACACCTTTGATATGGCTATATTCAGTCTGTTAAGAGGTGATAAGCACTCTAGGAAAAGGAAGGGGACAAGGAAAGAGTGATCAAAAGTATCGGCAAAACGGAAGAGACAGGCTATAGGATTAAATAAAGTGATCAAGTTAAGCCACATTGAGAAGGTGAGATTTGAGAAAAACTGGAAGGTAAGTGAGTTAGTCAAAGAGATACCGTAGAGAAGAGGGTTATGGGCAGAGGAAACAGCCAGTTCAAAGGCCCTGAGGCAGGGGTCTGGGTGCGAGGAACAGCAGGGAAGCCATTGTGGCTGGATGAGAGTTAGCAAGGGAGAAGATAGCGGGAGACAAAGTTAGAGAGGCTGGAGGGCCACATCACTTAGGGCTTAGCAAAAAGATATTGCATGGGATGTAGTTAAACTCAACAATTATTCAATGTTTTTCCAAACTTTGAACTTAACTGGGCATCCTGTATTTTCCCCGGCAACCCTACTTGTAGGGCATTGTAAGAACGTTGACCTTTATTCTGAGGAGGTAAGGAACCACTGCAGGGTTTGGCACAGAGGAGGGACACCATCCTACTCGGGTTTTTAAAGGATCACTCTGGCTGCTGTGTTGAAAATAGGCCACAGAGAATAAAGGTGGAAACAAGGGGTCTGGAGATTATTTGGGTAATCCAGATGAGACATGATAATGGCTCAGACCAGAGTGGTAACCATGGAGGTGGTGAGAAGCAATCAGATTCTGGGTATATGTTGAAGGTAGAGCCAAAAGAATTTCAACATGAATTGGATGTGGCATGTGTGAGAGAGAGAGAGAGGATTCGAGGGTGACTCCTAGACTTTTGGCTTGAAAACTGGAAGAACGGAGTTGTCATGGAATGAAAAGAGAACATGGGTGGAGCAGCTTTGGGGGAGAGGATTGGATTTTATTTGAAGCATGCTGAGCTGTTGATAGGTCAAGTAAGATGAGGCATAGCCATCAGCCAGCCAAATTTTATGGTATTTCCCGTAAAAATATCCAATAATATAATTTAAAGGGCCACGCCTTCACTGGGGACAGGTTTTTTACTTATTGTACTTTGCATCTTATTGTTTAAAGGGTCTTCTTCATGCCTAAATGGCCAAATAACCTTTTTTTTAAAAAAAAAAAAAATATGTTTAGGAAAAGAGTAGCCAGGTTTGGAATTCAATTTCCAGATTTCTCCTCCAGTATCTGAACTGCAAAACCAGACTGAATCCCGACATCCCATTTTACTTGGCAGTATAATTCATTTTTCCATAGATGTTTTTCTTCATCTCCATTCATTTCCTTTCATCTACCCTTCAACCTTTGAGAGAAAAGAATCTTACTACCCAGTAAGATTACTCCTCAGTGTTCTTCCAGAGGCTAAAAATATGCCCTGGAAATTGAGCAGACCTTCCCCTCCCCAAAATGCCTGGAACACAGTAGTCTAAGGGGTGGAATGAGCCTGTGAGTCCTTATTGCTCTCGGAGCCCAGATCTCTGTGGACATTCGTTTGCCCTTCACTGATTACAAGTCGTTTTGAAGAGATGACTGTTAGCTGCCTTTTCTCTTTTTACCCAAGTTTCTGGTTAAAATGACATTTTCTTTCTGCCCTGATTAGCAAGCATGCTTTTTCTTGCACAATCATTTTGACTTCTTTTTCTTAGACTTGTGGTCCAGTTTAATTTGACAATTTTGATACAGCTATATTTAAAATTGTCTGCAAATTTTACATCTATAATACGACTGCATTTCTAAGGATCCACAGGAAAGAAATTAAAAACTCTGACTTTTTTCCTGGAGGTCTTATATACTACGTTGTTCTTAATCATAACATTTTAAATTGTCATGCTCTTTCAGAAAGCGTTTTTTCACAATAATTATTATGTTTTGTTTTTATGCCAAGAAGTGAGTGCTGATTAAATTACACACATTGTGTCTCCTGTGATTTGCAGGACTCGAGAGGGACAAGTTTGATAATAAAACAGTTTCTTTTGAGGAGCACATCAAGTCAGAACACAATATGTGGCATTATTTGTACTTCCTAGTCCTGGTGAAGGTGAAAGACCCAACTGAATACACCGGACCTGAAAGTTACGTGGCTCAAATGATTGTGGTGAGTGAGAAGAGGGTTTGCATCTGTGACTATGTTGCATTTTGCCTGATTTCACCTTCCCTACCCTACCTTTCTCCCAGAACATAAAGTTTCTAGCAATCATTTTGTTAACTTTTCAATAGGACTGGCAGTCATTGAAGAACCCTATCCTGGCTAAATCATTGGTTCCTAGTGGACTTCTTGGTTATACAAACCAAATCTAAGCCTCAGGTGTGCAGATGGTATTTCCTGGAGAATTCTCTGTGCAGTGAATTCAGTCCTGTCTGTCATCCTCTGACCTCATGCCTCCTGTCATCACTGATGTCTCAATTCCCCAAATCTGGGACTTTGCCATTGGCAAAAGGAGATTCATACTTTAGGAAATTCCTTGAATTTCAGAAATTAAGGATTTAAGCAATTAAATGTGTGTTTGGGGAGAGGATAATGTTCAATCCCAATGGGAGAGCACTGGCTTTTTGTCAGCACACATTTTGGATAGATTGACTGGTGGTGGTGATGGATTTGCACTGATCCTGCTGCAGTTGCTTGTAACTCCTCCTTAAGATGAGTAGCATTGCACAGAGGGCATGGTTGTCCATGATTTGAACTTTCTTCTGCTTCATAGAAGATTAAAACTAACAGGCTGAAAGAGAAGTCAAAGTTACAACTTTCTTGTACCCATGATACACAATTAGGGAGTGAGTATCATTGAATCTGATATAAATTCTTGTGTATAAACATAGCCATATATTGGATATTTTCTCAAAAATCATCCTCCAAAATTGTGTTAATAACTATTTGAGAATGAGACCTTAGAAGAGTCGTGACCCTCTTTGATGCTCAGTCCCAAGGATAACATTTAGTAAACACCAAAGTGTCAGAAGAGCCAGGTAACAGTGGGTCTTATGTCTTCCCCTCTGCGAACTTATCACCCACTTAGGAAGACATAAACTACAATATAGGGAAAAACCAAAGAACATTTTCAGAGGCTAACATCTCACTAAGTACAGGTTAATATTGCAGTAGTTTACCTTACCTGACAATATTTATGTGTCACAGGAGAGCTACATGTAAATTGAATTTTTATAATTCAGCATTTTCCATCCTATCTTATTGACGTGCATTCTACCATAAGTTATTTTCTCTCCATTCTTCATGTGACAGTGGGCAGAACCTAACATTGTTTCTTTTTCTCCACAAATCCTTTTCTGCCCTCTCTCCCTTCTACATTAGGAAAAAAGGTAATCATTTTGAGGTTATGCACTCACAGTCATCATTTATACAGTCTTGATCTCAAGATGCTCGGAGACTGTGTGAAACATTTTGTTTCTTCTTGCTAGGGGAGAATCATGTACAACATTGCATTTAAAATGTGACCTCACACTGCTAGATTTTACCAAAGTTTGACTAAATTGAATTAATATGTATTTGGCAGGCATCCATTATGTCCCTTGGAATAAAAGATTGCAGGGAATACGCTGAAGAGTCTGAAATGTCCCTTCTGTGCCAAGGGATTTAGAGCTTACTAAGAAGAGGAGGGGGGCAATAAACCCAAAGTAGAACAAGCTAAGTTCCCCAGGAGTGGAACAGATGGAAGTCTGGGAAGGCTTAAAGATGTAAAGTGACATCCAACTGGAAGGTGGTGGAGGGGAATTGTGTGTGTGTGTGTGTGTGTGTGTGTGTGTGTGTGTGTGTGTGTGTGTGTGTGTCTGTGTGTGCATTACATGAGACAGGGTAGAGTTTGTGCAGATGGGGAGTGTCTGCTGGATTAAGAGTGAGTTCCTGTAAGAAGGAGCAGCCTGAACAAAGGCATAGAAATGGGACATTCAGACACTCAGGGGGTAGTTAGTTGCCCAGTGTCACTGGTACACAGTTTACTTGTCAGGAAGTTCTGAGAGATATGACCCAAAAAGTAGATTAGACTTTTGAGCAAGAAGTGTAGGTATTTGGACATTATTTTCTCTCAGCAGTGGGAAGCCACCGAAGATTTTACCTGAGGGAAGAATGTGGCCTGGGGAACAGTGCTCAGGAAGTGGTGTGTCGGCTGGTTCGGAGAAGGGAAAGATGAAGTCAGAGGTGGTACTTGGCAGTTGGTGAGGTTAGGAGGTGGGTGTGGAGGAGCAGGGGAAGGGAAGGACTGCGAGATGAGACAGAGGCTCCCGACACCGTGAGCCAGGTCATTGGGAGAAAGGTGGTGAACGGTTTCAGAAAGTCTCTGTTAGGAGGAGAAACCAGTCAGAGAAGAAGACTTGTGGATTTTGAAATGAGACCGAAGTCCGAATCATGGGAGGGCCGGTGTAGTGACAACAGCATGGGCCTTACAGCCAGAAAGATCTGAACTCCAACACTGGCTCTAGCACGTATCTGCTGTGTGGTCTTGATGTCTTGGGTGAGTCTTCAAACCTCCCTGAGACTCTGCCGCCTCACCTAAAAGGCAGAAAGTTGGTGTGAGATCAGTGAGATGACATGTAAAAAGTGTCCAGCTTGGGACTTCCCTGGTGGTCCAGGGGTAAAGAATCCACCTTCCAATGCAGGGGACGAGGGTTCGATCCCTGGTCGGGGAGCTAAGATCCCACATGCCGTGGGACATATAAGCCCGTGCACCAAAACTACTGAGCTCGTGCGCCTCAACGAGAGAGCCTGCGTGCCGCAACGAAAGATCCCGCATGCCTCAACAAAGATCCCGTGTGCCTCAGCTAAGATCCCGTATGCTGCAACTAAGACCCGACGCAGCCAAAAAAATAAAGAAAATAAAATAAATAAATATTTTTTTTAAAAAAGTGTCCAGCTCATAAAAGATACTCAGTAATTGACAGTTTTCAGTGGGATCATCCATATGGAATGACAGTTGAAGCTGTCAGGTTAGCAAGAGGTGGGAGAAGGGAGAAATGCAGAGAGAGGAGAAGAGAAAGCCAGAGACAGTACCTGGGGGAATCTCCCATTTAGGAAAAAAGAGAAAGACAAGTAAAATAAGTAGAAAAGAAGACACTGAAAAGGGTAGAAGAAGAACCAGGCAATGGAGTGTGTTAGAAGCCAAGAGATGAGAATTTCCGTGTCAGAGTTCACAGCATCAATTGCTGCACAGAGGAGACAGGCCCAAGCCTTTGGATTTTGTGATAAGGAAATCACCAGGTGACTTTCACTGTGAGAGAAGACTGCTGCGAAAATGTTGACCCATCTTTAGCTTTCACATTAAGACCCGCATTTTGCCGGGCTCTTGTGCTTGAATTTTTAAGACATACTGATCCGTGTGTCTATCCATCCTCTCCTGTCAGAACTCTCTCCAGAACCAGGACAGGAGGGAGGAGAGCCCACAAGCTTATTCCAACATGAACTGTCTCATTCTCATCCAAGCAGTGCACACCCAAGAGAACAGGCACTGGTCCTGGATTTTAATGGGCAGGAGAAGGAGGAGTGATATTAAGCTTTGGAAGGATGGAAACAAAAAGTCACTTGCCGGTAAGAGTGTTCATTTACTGAAATAGCCTTTTTGGAAAACTTCTAAAAATCTGTAGTTGATGAACCCAATTTGGAAAATCTGTTACTCCAAGCTCCTTGGAGATTATGGCCTCCTAATCTTGATCCTCCTAGAGAGAGAAGATTTTAGAGCACATGGCAAGTTGAAGCATGTCTGCAGCTCAATTCAGAGACTACATTTTCTCTCCCTCCAGGTCAAAGGTAACTACTCTTAACAGTTTGGTAGGAAAACTTCCATTTTCCTACCACTTTAATTTTTGGTCCTTAAAAATAGGTGCATTTACCAAGTTGATTTAAGTGCTTGTTTATCAATAGAGCTTTAGAAGAAGTTTTTAATTCTTCATAATTGATGTAGCTTTTACCCTCAAGGATTTATGCAAAATAAAATAAGGAAGTTCCTCATATTTGTTCACAAAACAACTCATCTGAATTCTACACACTTTAAGCCTGGTTTGTACCTAGAGGCCCTTAGAAAATGTTTCCTGTCTTCTGGTGAAATGAGAAAAACAAGAATATAACAAGTTTGTGGATGTTTCTCCCTCTGTATATTTTTTCGCCTCCAATACTTCAACTTTATTCTTTACTACCAGGTCCCATAAGGAATATTTATACTAATGTGCATTAAAACATACATTATAAATAAATTAATATATTGCTTCTAGGGGTTAGAATCTCAGGAAATACATTTGTGCCTCTACATCCCTCTAGTGACAGGATCAAGACTCTGAAATATTAACAGAAGCTTAAAACTTCCTCACCCCTGCCTTCAAACCCTACGCCAAGCTGTTGGACTATCCACTGTCTGAGTCTTTGAATTAACACAAAACCTCTTCTGGGATATTGTTAGGGGAGATGTGAATAGATCAAGGTATTTTGGGAATGTATTTTCTTCTGGCAAACAAACTCTCATTTTTGATGAGAGAATTGATATTTTGAGCTAGTGTTTATTGGGGACAGAAAGTAAGAGACAGAAAAGAAAGGATCATGCAGAAAAGTAAAAGTAATGAAAGAGAATCCAATAAACTAGGAGGAAAGGGCCTAAGAGGATAAGTCCTGCAGCCTGTGCTAGTAATGGCCTGTGAGCATCACTAAGCCTTTTGCCTCTCCCATTACTCATAGGATGATATTGAAGAGGAACAAACAAAATAGAGATCATTAGAAAAAATGCCCAAGGCTTTTAGAGGTTTCGCTAACATTTTGGAGACATTTTCATTTGTTCGTTTGCTGATGTATGTTAAGGACCTTTGGGAATATTTAGTACTTAATTTGACAAACAGTGGGATCGAAACCAGAGGTACCTGGAAGGACAGGTACCATGCGTGTTCAGAGAACTGCCCACGTGTTCTGGTGCACTGGGCTGCGACCCAGACCCTGGCTGACCATGCCCCATGACCATTGCTTTGTGGGGACCAGTTTCTCATTTTAGCACATGGCACTTTTAAGCTCTTCTACTTATTTGACTCTTGACTAAAAATTCTTTGTGGACATCATAGTGATGTCAGCTGGGACAATTTAACTCATGTTTTTTGTTTTTTGGGGTTTTTTTTGTTTTTAAAATTTTTATTAGAGCATAGTTGATTTACAATGTTGTGTTAGTTTCTGCTGTACAGCAAAGTGAATCAGTTATACATATACATATATTCACTCTTTTTTAGATTCTTTTCCCATATAGGCCATTATAGAGTATTGAGTAGAGTTCCCTGTGCTATACAGTAGGTCCTTATTAGTTATCTATTTTATATATAGTAGTGTGTTTGTGTCAATCCCAATCTCCCAATTTATCCCTCCCCTCCCCTTCCGCCCTGGTAAGCATAAGTTTGTTTTCTAAGTCTGTGAGTCTGTTTCTGTTTTGTAAGTTCATTTGTATCATTTTTTTAGATTCCACGTATAAGTGATATCATATGATATTTGTCTTTGTCTGACTTACTTCACTTAGTATGATAATCTCTAGGTCCATCCATGTTGCTGCAAATGGCATTATTTCATTCTTTTTATGACTGAATAATATTCCATTTTGTGTGTGTGTGTACATACACACACACACACACACACACACACACACACATACCACATCTTTATCCATTCATCTGTCGGTGGGCATTTAGGTTGCTTCCGTGTCCTGGCTATTGTAAATAGTGCTGCTATGAACATGGGGGTGCATGTATCTTTTCAAATTATAGTTTTCTCTGGATATATGCCCAGGAGTGGGATTGCTAGATCATATGGTAGTTCTATTTTTTAGTTTTTTAAGGAATCTCCATACTGTTCTCCATAATGTTGTACCAATTAACTCATGTTTTTGTTAACATAATAATTGTCGTGACCCAAAAAATAATTGTAAGTTCTTGAAGGCCACAACCAGGAATAGAGTAGCTTTTGTTCTGTGTAAGACCAGGGCAGATGATAGCTATAATATATATTAAAAGCAATTCGATAGACACTGAGTGCCTCTTATATGCTAGCAGCTGTGCTGTGGGTTTGATACGTAAGGATAAATAAGAAGTAATCTCTTCCCTCAGGAAGCTCAAAACCTTTATTGAATGAGTAAATAAAATAATGAGTGAATTAACAAATGAACGGTTTATTCTTAGCCCTCTGGTAGTTGGACATAATTTACGGAAAGATACACCAAAATAGCTGCAGGAGTTGAGAACATGAACTTCTCATTAGGCAAATGTCATCTTTCCCCTCTTTTAAAATCGGAAGATAAAGACACAGCAGGAACGTTATGCCACCTGAACCAAGTATAATGAATGCAATATTAAAAATTGGATGGCTGATTTGAGAGACAGGCAATTTAATCCCTCTGTCATCTCTCTCACTATTTCTGAAGCCCGACCCATCCCATACATGCACAAATCCTCAGGAGTGCCCCTGAAGCTGCTGTCCTAGCAGAGGGGCAGGCATGCACATTGGTGGGTTGTTCAGCATAATTCACCCTTCAGAATGAATTCTTCCTTGCATAATCTATTAAGGCCTCAGAAAGAGAGGGATTGTCCTTTTAATGAGATAGAAAAGAAATGTAGTCACCCAGAAGGAAGGAAAAGAGCTAAGAATTTTCCAGATGTTGTTTTCTGTGTCTGGAACTCAAAATCAATCTTGTTTAGTTAAACCGTATTTTTGAGGCGTAACTGTTGGAGGGGGGATATATTTGGGCTCATGAAAGACATCTAAGATTTATATGTACCCCTCCTGCATTAGCACCGTTTGCCAACTTAATTTCTGTATTATTGTCATGTGTCATAATTATGAAATTATATGTTCTGATCCTATTATTTCCAATTTACGCTAATTGTGTAATTAGATCAATTGCTAATTGATCTAATTAAGCCAATTATGTAACTGCTCAATCTTTAAAACCTATTTTAAAGACGTTAGAACAGGGGCTTCCCTGGTGGCGCAGTGGTTGAGAATCCGCCTGCCAATGCAGGGGACATGGGTTCGAGCCCTGGTCTGGGAAGATCCCACATGCTGCGGAGCAACTAGGCCCGTGAACCACAACTACTGAGCCTGCGCGTCTGGAGCCTGTGCTCCGCAACAAGAGAGGCCGCGATAGAGGCCCGTGCACCGCGATGAAGAGTGGCCCCCACTTGCCACAACTAGAGAAAGCCCTTGCATAGAAACGAAGACCCAACACAGCCATAAATAAATAAATAAATAAAATTAAAAATTAAAAAAGACGTTAGAACATAATAAGACACTTTTAAAATGCTTACATTTCAAGGCAAGCTGGGGGCGGGAGGTTGTAGCTTCAGAATGCACAATTAAGAAGGAAATGTCTACATTCAAGGAGATGCCACCTCTACTGTCCACATTTTAAATCCAGACATGTGTCTTCAATTTAAGAGGGATCTTTTTCAGTTCCATCTCTGTATTTCATTTTTGTTGTGGGACCTATCCTCTACCTTATCCTAATTTCCTATTTAGTATTCGTACTATAATCCATGAGTTACCACATATTTGTGCACGTTAACGTCTTTCTAATTCCCTTCTTATTTTGAAAATAGAGATAAAAATGGTGAATATTTAACAGTGTGGCTGTACACAGAGTCTTCATCTCAAAGACTGTCCTCAGCGCCGGAAGTGAGGGTGGAAGGATTTGGGCCAAATTGTTTTAAATGAGATTCGGATGGAAGTGGGATGGGGAATAAGGTCGAGGGCAGGCACTTGAGGCGTGGGCTCTCGGAGGTCATTGACTGCTTCCTGAACTGATCAGAAACCGAATCTGCTGGTGTGCAGGTAATAGTCCTCAAAGTTCAAGAAGCTAAAGTGGCTCTTGTTAGTTTTTCTGATCAGTGTCTAAGGAGAAGCTCAGTGTCAAGGAAGGAACCTGGGCATCAGATTCTGCAGTTTGACTTCCTAGGTAGGATTCCCATTTACAAGATCAATGACTTAATTCCCTCTGTACTTCACGTTACCCATCAATGAAGAAAGTGTAATCAGCCAGTCAGCACTCAGAATAGAATAAGATGACTTGTCTGGAACCTGGAGGCCTCCTGCTGTGCCAGACCCTGTCCCATTAGCTGCCAGATCATGGGGAGAAGGGGGAGGTAGGGATCCCAGGGAAAGAACCTGGGCAGAGAAGGCTGCAGGGTCATGGGGGCAGGGAGCGGGATTTGGAGGTCTTGGGACAGCAGGTAATTTGGCAACTGGGAAATACTGCAACAGTTTTAGCAACTAGTATAGCCGTATCTATGCAAACCAGCTGACTATTGACCCTGTATATAACAAGACTTTCCTTGCAGAGTTGCTACCAGGATTAAATCAAATCATGCATACTAACAGTACTATGACTGATGGGACTTCCCTGGCGGTCCAGTGGTTAAGACTTCGCCTTCCAATGCAGGGGATGCAGGTTTGATCCCTGGTCGGGGAGCTAAGATCCCACATGGCCTCTAGGCCAAAAAAACAAAACATAAAACAGAAACAATATTGTCACAAATTCAATAAAGACTTTAAAAAAATGGTCCACATCAAAAAAATCTTTAAAAAAAAAAACAACAGTACTACGACTAATATAAATTGGCATTCGATGAGCGCTGTTTGCTGGATGCTATGCAGTTTGACATGCGTGATCTCTTTAAAGGCCTTGTATCAACCCCGGGAGGCAGTCTGATGTGATTATCCCCATTCTACACATGAGGAAACTGAGGCTTAGGGAGGACACAGCCAGCAGAAGGGGACGCTGTGTCGGTTACGTGCAGGTCACGTGCAAGTAGCCAGCGCGCGTGCTGTTGTTCTACGATGATGCTGTTAGTCGTGTAAAGCTAGCAGCAGTGCTTCCTGTGAGGGCGGGTGCCCAGCACAAACCTCGTGCTCTACAGAAGAGGGACCACAAACGCGCCCTGCAGGCCGGGGCTGGGAGTAACCTGGCTGGGAGACAGGAAGTCAGCGGAGAAGCCTACAATGGCAGGAAGGCCTGAGAGGAATACAAATATGAAAACTGTCCTCGTTCAGATCTAGCTGGCAACTGCAAGCTTCCTGCAAAGATTAGAAGGGATACAATGACAATTATTACAGTTGCAGGCAAGAAAGAAGCAACAGGACGTTTCCATTTAATTTGACAAGCATTTACTGGGAGGACTATGCATGAGGCACTGATGGAAACAAGAAAAGAACATCATCACTGCCCTTACAGAACCACAGTGGGATAGAAAAGACAGCTATATTCACCAGAAACTATAGTGCAAATCAGAACTCCCATGAGAGAGATAATAGACGTTCAGACACACAGTAGCTGAAGAAATCTTAAATTATACCAGTACACCCCTGATTTATTAAAACCCTTCAGTGGTACTTGGAATAAAATTCAGACTCTTCCCCGTGGCCCCCTTATGCCATCTGGCCGCAGCCTACTTCACCAATTCCATTCCATCCCCCCTTCCTTAGCCCACGACAGTTCAACCACAGTGGCCCTTTTCTTTTTCTCGAAAATTCCACACTTTTCCCTGGTCAGTACCTTGGCGTGTGGATGCCTTCCATTTACAGTGGTTGTCCCCCAGCTCCTTCCATGCCTGGCCCCCTCCCTGACACCCCCATTCTGGTTACTTCCTTTCCTATTACCCATTAGAGCACTTACAGTCATCTGACCTAATATTGTTTTTATACTTATTGACATGTTTATTCCTCTCCACTACGACTCAGGCATTTACACACCTGTTTTGTTCGCTGCTGATTCCCAGCCCCTAAATTAATGCCCAACACATAGTAGACACTCAGCATAGATCTGTTGAACAAAGTAAATAAGACATTGAGGCACTGGAACCCAGGTGACAGGACAGCCCTTTCTGCCTGAAGGCTCCAGGGACAACTACACAGAGAAGATTAGGAGGAGAGTTGGACCTTAAAAAATGAGGATTTTGTCAGAAGGTTGGAGAGGAATATATTCCAGGTGAAGTGCGTATCTTTAAGGGAAAGTGTAAGCAGAGAAAAAGAAAGAAAACTAATTCAGTGTATACTATGTGCTAGCAGCTTTGCATGTTATCCTATTTAATTATACCCATTTTATGTTAATTGAGGCTCAGAGAAGCTTATTACTTATCCAAGGTTCTCAGTAAATAGGGCTTGAACCAGGATCCAAACACACATTTTTCTGGCACCTTTGTGTATGATTTTACCTTTAGTTATTCCATCTCCTAGTGAAGAATCAAGTAGAACGACTATGGTCAAATATATGTTAAGTTCAGTGTTGGAGAAAAGGTAGGGAAAACAACCCCAAACCCCAACCAAAAGACCTCCTTTGGAAGGAGGAAATCTCTTTCTGCTTCTCCAACACGTATTTTAAGGAATTAGAATCCTTAGTTGTTTGTTTTTTTTGTTTGTTTGTTTTGTTTTTAATAAATTTATTTATTTATTTTTGCTGTGTTGGGTCCTCATTTCTGTGCGAGGGCTTTCTCCAGTTGCGGCGAGCGGGGGCCACCCCTCATCGCGGTGCGCAGGCCTCTCACTATCGCGGCCCCTCCTGTTGAGGAGCACAGGCTCCAGACGCGCAGGCTCAGTAATTGTGGCTCACGGGCCTAGCCGCTCCGCGGCACGCGGGATCCTCCCAGACCAGGGCTCGAACCCATGTCCCCTGCACCGGCAGGCGGACTCTCAACCGCTGCACCACCAGGGAAGCCCCCGGAATCCTCAGTTTTTAAGCTGCAATAGTTGAGGTATGATCCAGAATGCCTTAAAACTGCAAACCAATAAATCTTTCTCCATCAGTTAGATTTGTTCATCCAATAAACGCAGGCTCACAGGCTGAGTGCTTACCGTGCTCCAGGCACCGGGCTGCCTAGGGATTCAAGGTTGAGGCAAATACCGTAACTTCCTTCAGGAAACATTGGTGAAATACAGCAGAGAAATCAAATAAAGGGTGGTGATGGCCCAGTGCAGCTGTGGGGCCTGCTGCAGAGCAGACAGCCTGGGCAGGGAGGCTTCATGGGGTCGGGCCTGGACGCCTGGGTGAGTCAGTAAATGAGGATGGAGCAGGTGGAGGGAGCAGGTCAGCCTGCCTAGGGAGAGAGTGAGCCTGTCCAGGAGGAAATGTAACTAGGAGCCTGATCACAAGGTCCTTGTGTGCTCGGAAGTCTTTACCCCGAAAGCTAAGGGAAGCCCTTCAGAGATATTAAACCAAAGAGACAAGGTCAGATGTGCATTTTAGAAAGTATGTTCCATAACAGTGTAGGAAACGTATTCAAGGGGGCCTTCCTGGAGCAAGGAAAAAAAGAAGAAAACGGGTAGACAGATTTCATTTCCTAGCAACAGTGATGAGAGCTGGTATGAAATGCCACTGCGCATTGAGGTGAAGTGATGGGTATGAAAAGATTCAGGCAGAAGACTCACCGAAGGCAAGAGGAACGAGGTTTCAGTCTCCGGCCTTGGAGAGTTGGGGGTGCTGGGTTGAGCAGGGGGGCCCAACCCAACTCCTAGGGGTTCCTCAAGGGCCAGCTGAGGAGATGTGATGATATCAGTGTCCAAGTGCACAGGAACAATTTGCGCGTCTAAGTGCATATGTCCAATAAGAAACTGAATAGATGGGTCTCCAATGCCCACAAGGAGTTAGAAAACATCAACTACCACAGGGGGAAGATTTCCAGAGCATAGAGCAGTGCCTGGTATATAGTAGATACTGAATACAAATTTGTTAAATGATCATAAAATTTATACACCACTGGAGTATACTTGATAGGCGAAATCACAGATTTGGATGAAGCTCTCCAAGGGAAACTATACAGAGTGAGTAACTCAGAGAAACATGCTCTTAGACAGACGGACACGAAACTGTAACTGTTATTTAATACTGATAATAACAACTAATGATAATAATAATGTGTAGGTCCTACCACCCAGATTTTACTCATCGAAAAGTAGAACCAGCAAGGAGAAAAACAATTTTCATAGGAGGGCTCCGAAAGATGATTTTAACTTTTCATCAGCCAGCGAACCTAGAAGTGTTTTGGTCAATAGGTGGATATCCTGTAACCCAACACTGATTAATAAGCTTTAGTGTGGAATTATGCCGCAAACCCAAATGTTTAGAGCAAAGTGATTTGGGCTTTGTTCAGTCTATAGAAGCCTCTCTGAAATGGTGACCCATCTTAAGGCATTTATTTGAAGCTTATAAAGGGATGCTCACATCTCTTATTCTCATAACCTCGATAAAAAGATTTCTTCCCACTGTGCCAATGAAAATCCTTGTTTCAAAGTTCTAGTCATTACCGTAAGATCTTGTTCAATTCTCAGTTGGCTCTCTGGAATAATAATGTTCACATTGTTAGGACTGATACATTTTACTCAGAAATTCTGGCTTTCTTCCAGAGAGTAACAGATGCCATCAAAATGTAAGTTGTGGGAATGAGAACTATATACTGTAAAGCCACACTGCTTCTGTCTAATGGTTTTTGGGTTTTTTTGTTCTTTTTTTAAATTTTTATTTATTTATTTATTTATTTTTGGCTGTGTTGGGTCTTCGTTTCTGTGCGAGGGCTTTCTCTAGTTGTGGCAAGTGGGGACCACTCTTCATCGCGGTGCGCGGGCCTCTCACTATCGCGGCCTCTCTTGTTACGGAGCACAGGCTCCAGATGCGCAGGCTCAGTAATTGTGGCTCACAGGCCCAGTTGCTCCGTGGCATGTGGGATCTTCCCAGACCAGGACTCGAACCCGTGTCCCCTGCATTGGCAGGCAGATTCTCAACCACTGCGTCACCAGGGAAGACCCCTGTCTAATGGTTTTTAATAGGCCAGCATAGCCTGTGCCACATCATGAGTAATTAGTCAAGATGGCAATTAAGCGGAAACACTATTCTTGTGTTAGGTAAGGTTATCAGGCAAGCTAGTTTCCATAGGATTTTGGACTAGTTTTATCTAAGGGAATTACTGAAAAATAATTGCTGAATTTTACAAAAATGATTTAGCACTTGTATTTCAAAGATGAGTCACGTAATGTCATGTTTGTGGAATCAGCTACTTTTAAGGGAGTTTCAAGATCAAGGTGTTTTGAAATAATAGCAACTAAGGTAAGTCACCCCAGCTCTGAGTCTTGTTTCCTCACCTGTAAATGGGGATCCTACCCCTCTTTGCCGGGATTCCTGTATGTATTCAACAAAACCACCTCCATCCTTGGGCCTAACGTGGTGTCTGGTTCCTGGTCATTGCTCAAGAAATGTTTGATCATTCCACTTCTACTTAAAATATTGGCCTCAAAATAATATGGCTACATTTAAATACTGTTTTGCAGATTCAGAGCATTCTTAAGCCTTTTAATGTTCAAACCCTTTTCTGATTCAGCATCATGTTTCTCTTAGAGGTCAGGCAATGGTCAACTTCATTTGTTCAATAAATACTACCTACCGTGTCGTAGGCACTGCGTTAGCCCCTGGAAAGGTGGGCAGAGGAGAGCAGGACAGGCGTGGCCTATCACGGAGTTTCCTGTTTAGAGCAGAAAGCAGATCCTAAACAAGTCACCACGGTTTTTACATAGTGAATGTTGCCACCAGGACAGGCCCGGCAGAGGGACCTTCCTATCTTGTGGCCTGACTCAAACTCGAGTCCATTTGCATTTGTTCCTTTGTTAAACTGAAAGTCAGGAGCTCACTTAAACATTTGAATGGCTTGAACCATTGAAACCATTTGAGTTCGACAAGTGATTTTAGGACAGATCTTGCCACAAAGAGGTATGGTGTGATGCCAGCAGGAGAGTGGACACGGGGACATCCCCAGAGAGGACACGGGGCAGGGCTGTTGTGGAAGGAGCGCAGGAGCTGCCACTGAGTCAGAACAAAAGTGCTGGGAGAACAGATTTTGTCTAGCTTACTTTAGGTTCCCCCTGGGGTCGGGGGGTGGCGCAAGCTTTGCCCTTATCTTGTGCCTGTGGAGGGAGCCACAAACGAAGTCTGTTTCATTTCCAAAGGCTACATTTTAGGCTTCTTCACGTGAAGAACTTACCAGCATTTTTCAGTCATGTAATCACCTTTTTAATTTTTTCCCAACATTTGAAAAAGTTCCAATACAAAGCACACATT
Source organism: Balaenoptera acutorostrata (assembly GCF_949987535.1). NCBI lineage: Eukaryota > Metazoa > Chordata > Mammalia > Artiodactyla > Balaenopteridae > Balaenoptera > Balaenoptera acutorostrata. The sequence continues at coordinate 84,992,798 of NC_080074.1, forward strand.
TCACTTTAGAAAGAATATCCTTCTGCATTGGTGTCCTACTGTTATTATTAACTCTTAAGAAAGCATTCAAATTGTTTATGTCATTCTGTGAGATTATTGATTAGCATTTCAAACACAGCGGACATTAAAAAAAAAAAAAAACACCAGTTCACCAGGATCTGAAATTCAAAAATAGCCAAATTCAGGGGTGGTTTATTTGCAGAGGTACTTATAATTGACAAAGAGATAATTACCCAGGAATTTTCTCTAGCCGGCTGGGTACCATGCTGTGATAGAAAGGCCCTTGGCCCTGGTTCTACCTGTGACTTTGAGAAGAGACTTGACTGCCAAGCACATCAACTCCCCATTCACATTGAGAATCTAAGTGGCTTCCAAAGTCTCTTCATCCTAGTTCTAAAATTCTGACAACTCTAATATTTAAAATATTTCTTTATACTAAATTTTGAGTATGTTAATGTTTGTTTTCTATTACAAGCCGGAAGCAGTTGTGGTAGGAATTTTGGAGTGGTCCGAATTTGACTGTTTCCGTTTTATTCACCGGGAGGACTGTGTGTGGACTGACCCCTCCCCCAACCCTTGCTGGAGTCTGGCTGTTAAATGGTAGATGGTCTACTGTCCACGTGATACCACATCCATGCTGCTGGGATTCCCCAGAGGACAGCACTGGTTAGGACCAGACCATGAATTTTCCTCTAAGACTTGGAGCCTCACCCCTGGGAGAAAACTGAACTGTGGTTCCGGTGGGGGGTTGGGAAATTGCCACTGTCTCAGCTGCACCTGTGCTGCAGGGCCTCGTAGAATACCTGTTTCCTGAATGAGCGCCTAGTACCATTTGGAAGCACTAAACCCAGTTTGAAATATCATTTTAGCAGACAAAGACATAGTGCCAACAGATATATAGCAAGATAACTCATTTTACTGGAGAATGATAAGATGTATTGTTACTTAAGAAGATCTTGCTTCCCTCACTTTGTTCTCTAGTGTCTAACTCATTTGTGCCCAAGTACCCAAGGATGAAATAAGAGTGTGGAGTGTTCAAAGGGAGTTACTGGAAGGAGGCTGTGTGTGAGAGAGACACAGCATGGCATGGTGTTTAGACACGGACTTGGGGGCTTATGCAGGTATTTTAACCTTCTTATGTCTCAGTTTCTTCATCTGAAAAATGGGTAATCATCCCTACCGCTAGGATTTTTATAAGGTTAAACAAGTTAATCGTTATGCAGTATCTGATGCAGAGTAAATGTTACATGAAAATTTAAAATATATATGAGTGTCTGGGGATCAGAATAGCATTTCAAGGCTCAAGAAATTATTATTTATTTAACAACTTTTATATTTAGTGCCTACCATGTTTGTTGCAATGGGTTAGATCATATAGGAGAGCACAAATAAAGGACAGATGAATTCCCAGCCATCAAGAAGCTTGGACCTAATTCGGAGAGCATAATGTGTGGTCCTGAAGGTTGGTTGATAACACCAGGTAGCAATGTTTGATGAGCTGCAGATGAGGAGCTCTCCTGCAAGTTAGGGAGAGAATGTTGTGTGTAAAGGATAGAAGCAGATTTGAGTAATGATATCAAAGCCTAGGTGGACCCATCCCCGGATTAGGTTGGGCTAAATGGTAGCAGTAATTCATTGTTCAGGATAAGGAGTTTCCGCATGATCTTGCAAACAAATGAGAGACGTTGGCAATTTTTAAGTAGAGGAATTATATGACTTTTTTAAATGGGTTTTTTTTTAATGGAGTATCATATAGTTCATAGTAGGATGTAATGAAAGGGCAAAGGCTGGAGGAAGGGAAACCAGTGAGCATCGCTCTGATGGAAAATGTGATGGAAGGAACCTGGAATAAAAAGGAAGGGTGTGGTGGAATGAAGACTGGACCAAGAGTGAGGATGGGCTGTTGTCCTGTTCCGCCACCCAGCAACCGGCCGGTCCTGCCCCGCACACCTGCCTCTCTCCCTGTGCCCAGCCTCCCTGACTTTTCCCCTGAGCTTTCCAATCCTGCCAACCTTGTCTCCTGCTGTTCCCTTCACCTGGAATGCTTATCTTCAGGAACTAAGAGCCTCATTCCTGGCCAAGCCCACTAAGACCCCAGGCCCTTGATAAGAGCACCCGGTTATATATATATATATATATATATATATATATATATATATTTTTTTTTTTTTTTTTTTTTTAATGGCTGTGTTGGGTCTTTGTTTCTGTGCAAGGGCTTTCTCTAGTTGTGGCAAGTGGGGGCCACTCTTCATCACGGTGCGCGGGCCTTTCACTGTCGCGGCCTCTTGTTGCGGGGCACAGGCTCCAGACGTGCAGGCTCAGCAATTGTGGCTCACGGGCCTAGTCGCTCCGTGGCATGTGGGATCTTCCCAGACCAGGGCTCGAACCTGTGTCCCCTGCATTAGCAGGCAGATTCTCAACCACTGCGCCACCAGGGAAGCCCCGCACTTGGTTGTATTTTTACAAAGTCCTCACCACTATCTGAAATGATTTGCCTTGTGAATGTGCTAACTTTTTCTGGTCTTTGTCTCTCTGGGAACTGGACTCTTGACTGCCCTGCTCACTGTTTTCCCAGTACCTAGAACAGCTTCTGGAATAAAAAGGGTCTCAACAAATATCTATTGAATAAGTGAATAAATCACTGATCTCTGAGGCCCTTCCAGACCTGATTTTTCACTCTCTGATTCTACCTGACAGATAAAAGAAGAAAACTATTAGCTGACAATGGATTTAAGAGAAAGGAAAAGAAGACTAAGGTTTCAGGTTTGGGTGACTAGAAGAATACTTTTTTTTTCCCCCCCAAATCATGCAGGGAAGCGGTAATTTTGGTGACCACCTCATTCCATGTATGATTACAATGGGCCGTCCATCCAGAGGACAATGATTCCATGGTTCCTGATGATAATAAAACTAGGGTCCAGGAGAGTAGACCGACCAAAACTGAAGATGGGTTATGGAACTCATATGCGAAATTCGTGTTTGCTAACTGGTGGTAATAACAAAGATTGATTCATTTAAAACTATTAGTGTAGCTATTGATATTTGAATGAAAATCCTACCTTTTCATTCAAATAACCTAAAGGAACATGTTAAGAGCTTTTAGCCTGGTAAATCAGCGTTAACATGTAATAGTTACATGAATTTGCTCACTGTTTAGTACAGAGTGGTGGTGAGACTAAAGGCCTCCCTTTTCGTTAGGACCTGACTGTGGATAAATCATTCTCCTCAGATCCGTTCTGTCTTGTACAGCCATGGTGACCTGGGACGCTATTCTGATACCAGTCGTTATAGCAATGCAGTTCTGGTGGTAACCACCCAGAGTTAGCTCAGATCCCCCAAGTTATGGGCCATTGTCCCTAACAAGACTGCCCTGACTTCAGATGCCAGCTGCACTTTGGGTGTTCCCAGGCCACCTGCACTCTGACCATAAATTCAGAGCTTCCCATGAGCCCTTCATGTTTGATAGTTCACTAGAGTGACACACAAAACTCAGAGATGCACTATACTTACAGTTACAGTTTTGTTATAAAGGATTTAGATTGGAAACGGCCAAATGAGATCTGGGTGGGTTTCAAACACAGCGCTCTGTGCCCTCCCTCTGGAACAGGGTACATCCTCCTCCTGGCACAGAGATGTGTTCACCAACCAGGAAGCTTCACTGAGCTGTGGTGTCCAGAGTTTTTGTTGGGGTTTCAGTAGGTAGGCACGGTTGACTTTTTGTGACATTTGTCACATGATTGAACTCAATCTCCAGCCCCCTTCCCCTCCCTGGAGGCTGGGCTGACTCAAAGCCCCGACCCTCTAAATCACATGGCTGGTGTTTCCGGTAACCAAGCCCCATCGTGAGTCATCTCACCACTCAACAGACACTGAGGTGTGACCCAAGGGGCTCATGAATGACAAATACACTTCTATCAGATTAGAACCGCCCTGTCTGGAAGAAGAGATAAAGACCAGCCACAGTCTTTATTATACAGCAGATGTATTCCCCATTTTCTGCACATGCGTTTGTTGCTTCTTTTTTTTTTTTTTAAGCAGTTAAGTGGAAAGGAGTTTTAAACCTTAACTGGAAGTTAGGACTCCTCATTCCTCTATCCTCATTCATTGGCTTCAGCCACGCCGACCTTGCTCTTCCCACAATACCCAAGCCTGTTTCTACCTGAGGGCCTTTGCATTTGTTTTTCTCTTGGCCCGCAGCACTCTACTTATTCTTTCACATCCTGCATGTTTCTGCTTAAACGTCGCCAACTCAGAGAGTCTTTCTCTCGTCACCTTTTCAAAAGGAGTCCCTTCTCCTGTCTGTATCATTCTTAATCCTCTTACCCTTCTTATTGACTCCCCCAAACACTTATTGCAATCTGACATTATATTGCATATTTACTTTTTAATTGTATGTCTTCCTCATACATACATAACATAATCTGCATTAGGGCAACAACTTTTTTTTTTTTTTTTAATGGCTGTGTTGGGTGTTCGTTTCTGTGCGAGGGCTTTCTCTAGTTGCGGCAAGTGGGGGCCACTCTTCATCACGGTGCGTGGGCCTCCCATTATCACGGCCTCTCTTGTTGCAGAGCAGAGGCTCCAGACGCACAGGCTCAGTAATTGTGGCTCACGGGCCCGGCCGCTCCACAGCATGTGGGATCCTCCCAGACCAGGGCTCGAACCCGTGTCCCCCGCATTGGTAGGCAGACTCTCAACCACTGCACCACCAGGGAAGCCCAAAAACTTTTTTTTATTCATTACTATATCATCAAGACTCAGAGCAGTGGCTGGCACGTAGTAGGTGCTCAGTAAATACTTGCTGAATGAATGGATGACTGAGTGAACAAACAAATGAATAAGAAATAAGTAATGATATATCTCTAGGGGCTTAGCTTAGGTTCCTAATAATGCAGATGACAGCTAGTGAGCAAAATGGGATAGTAAGAAGAGCACAGGGATTAGACTATCTGAGCTCACATCGCAGCTTGGCTGCTTCCTAGCTGTGTGACTTTTTGCAATTTGCTTAACCTCTCTGCCTCAATGTACTCGTCTGTTAAAAAAGAAAAGAAAAAACTATTATCTACCTTAACACTTAAAACTGTGTTTGAAGACCTCTAACAGTGAGGAAACTACTCCCTCCCAATACTTATAACTCTCCAGTATGCACACATTCAAGTGGAGCCTTGGATCAGAGGATCCAACAAGTCTAAAGTAAACCTTATGGACATAGAAGACTGAATTAGAGACTAGGAGACGTGAGAGAGCTTGGCCATGTTTCTTAACCTCCTCTTGCTCCCTTGTATGAAAAACAAGGGAGTTGAGTTAAACTATCAAAAGACGCTTTGAGCCCTGATATTCTGTGGTTTTATAACCAAAGCCACGAATCTGAACAGACGTGGAAGCCAGAAGTGGATCAGAGAATCATACACCAACCTTGAAGAAAAGCAATGGCACTCTCTTTCTTATAAGGTTCTGCTAACAAATGGTCACCAAGTAGTCCTACAGTGTCAATTAAATTTTCTTTGTGAGACATAAACAGTCACTGAAAAGCATGGTTCCACTGGTTATGATTAGGTTGCCAGTTCTGGTCTGTGCAGAGAAATGGCAACAAAAATGGAGCTGAAGGTGGAGTCAGATTTAGGTCAGTGCCCATGTCAGCATCTCTTTCCTCTCTTACTCTTTCTCAGATAAAGTACTACCTAAGAAGGAAGAGAAATTAGTTTATATCATTAGTGAAAGGGCACTGTCTAGATAGAAACAGTGATAGAAACATGGGCTAACACATGTGAATGCAATTTCTCCATCTGGCAATACACAAATTATTTGATCTCTTCAAATCATAGTTACATTGTCTTCTCAGAATACATAAATGGTTCCCTATTGCTCATTCTCAGTTTTTTCCAGGTATGTGTCTTAGTTTGGTTTATTTGCCACATTTCTTCTTTTCGTATAACATCATTGTATCATTAATCTTCATCTGCATTATGAGTTTTTGTCAGATTTCTATATTTGGTTGCAAACCTACTTTGTGAAATCCTATCCTTTCCTATCTTCATCTTTGCACATCTCTCTTGTTTTCAGTAGTTTTGTGGATGCGAATGTGATAGAAGCTAAGATTACATCATCTTTAATAAAGCAGAAAATATATAATATGTAGAAGTCAGGTGAGCTACACAGAAAGAAATCAATCCGGTTGGCAAATTGCATCTATGCGACGAAATGCAAAATGCTTTTTTCATGCAGTATTTATTGAAGAAGTTTGTGGAGAAGATGGTTAAAATGTATATGGAAAAGTAAAGAACCATTTTGTTCAATTTAATTGACATTGATGTAGTTTTTACGTTATGAAATCTTTCAATATTTCCAACAATCCTTGATATAGAATTTTACACAATTGCCTCTGAGGGCCTTCAGATATAAAAGTCTATATCTAAGGTTGTAAATTGGGCACATCCAGTCTATGTATAATAGACATCTCTACAGTTACTCCACAGAGTTCAATAGATCAAGAACTGCATTATAGCTTGGGAATTTGGGGGAAGTTGTGGTTTCAAATAATCCTTAAAGCCCACAGTTAGCTATCAATGTTTTTAATCAGTCCTAGTTTAAAATGTCATATGGTTTTCTGTAGGATGAAGTGTCATTTTCTGCCCTTTTCTGTTCACTATGAAAAAGAAGTCATAGTGTTGATTTTATAGAACCAGAAAATGTATTCTTCCAAAATGAGCAAAATGTCAAAATGACTTTTCTTTCCTTACGGTTATGGCAACTATTAATATGGGCATCCTTTTTAGAAGTGCCTCCTCAATAGATTGTTTTTATTGTTTTTTCTCAAAAGGAAACATTTAAGCAAAGTACATCCCCCCCAGATAAGTGGGTGCTTCCCTCCTGCCATGAATGTAAATAGGGGTGTACAAGAGGAGGAAGAATAGTCTCATAGAAACTTGCATTCTCTTTAGTGTTCTTAGCCTAAAAGATATTCTAAAACAATACTGGAGAAGAGCATGGTAGATTGTATTTGAGTTATTCCAACAACAGAAGAATGCATTTTATTTTGAAGGTAGAGCAGAGATAGGACTGTAGTTGAGTGGATCCTGATAAAGACATCCCTGCTAATGAAAAATGTAAGCATAACCCAGCATAAGCGTAATCCAACATAAGCATAAGCCACTTTCTGTAAAACAGATACCTAATGAACATTGAAATACCAAACTAAAATTAGCAAAAAGAATTGTCGACAAAGGCATTATTTAAAAACAGGGTGTGAAACAGTTGCAGCAGGGTGTGAAATTGTAGTTACAGCTCACATAGCCATTCATGACTTAATTTGCAATCTAGTTGGATTTTCCTATCTCCCCGTTGTTCCTGTAATTAGCCATTAAACCAGCAGAAACTATATTTTCTGCATCACATGGGCAATGTCTTTAAAGTTTGCAAAGAGAACAAGGAAAGCAGACTAAACTGTTTCATGAAGAGTCCAACTAATGTAGGAAAATAAGAATATTTTTTGCATAAATACTGAAACCTTGTCAGCAAGCAGAAAGAGGATATTTGACTGTTAATTAATTTAAAATAGATGTCTCTTCTGGTATGTTTTTAAAGAAATCCTCTGTATTATTTTTATTTTCTAGTTTAATATAATTTATAGTTTTCATGGTAATCTGGACAATGTGCAAGAGTAATACTCTATTACCTAAAAATACTCAACTCAGAAATGGTTTCTGTGCAGGCAGCAGCTATGGGGCCAGAGTCTGTGGAAGGTTTCCTCTTGCACACTCACTCTTGTGCCTACACCCCTTAGCTGCCTTCATCACGTGACATCATCTTAATTAGATGGAATTGTTTTCTAAGAAGTATCCGATTTAAATTCTTTAGGTGACAGATTTGCCTTTTAATTAAAATATTTTATTCCTTTAAGTAGAAGACATATATATATTTTTTTAATTTATTTATTTATATTTATTTATTTATGGCTGTGTTGGGTCTTCATTTCTGTGCGAGGGCTTTCTCCAGTTGCGGCGAGCGGGGGCCACTCTTCATCACAGTGCGCGGGCCTCTCACTGTCGCGGCCTCTCCCATTGCAGAGCACAAGCTCCAGACGCGCAGGCTCAGTAGTTGTAGCTCACAGGCCTAGCTGCTCCGCGGCATGTGGAATCTTCCCAGACCAGGGCTCGAACCTATGTCCCCTGCATTGGCAGGCGGATTCTTAACCACTGCGCCACCAGGGAAGCCAAGACATATATTTTTCACAACTTATTTTCCATAGAGAACATCTTCTTTTCTGCTTCTCAGATTCTAGAATAAATGCACAGATGAGCAAATTTATTTTGGGATTTAAAACTGTAAACTCATATATATAATGGTAAACAAGCATGAACAATCTTACGTTTCAGGGATGTCATGTGTGCTTAATGAAAATTCTGATCTCTTACCTCTGAATTCCCATGTCTTAAGTCCGGGGATACAATATGTCAAGAAAAATATAACAGTTTCATAAAAAAATGATTCATGTAATTAAAGTTGCGGGAGCCATTTCTTGATTTCCTGCGTGTTTGGGGAATGCACAATGCCTTATTCTTATATTAAAAATATTGTTAGTTACTCAGGCTACAGGAATTACTGAGCTTTAAATTTAATTTACATTCTATATAGTGACATGGTTCATTTTCCTTTCCTCAAGCCCTCTGTGTTCCAGCATGAAAATTCTCTGACTTCCTTAGAGTTTGCAGTTTAACCTTGCTAGGAAACCCCGCAATAAAGTTGTGGCTTGCTTTTGTACTCTTAGTGTGATGCCAGTAAGCGTCCTTTCACGATTACTCCTCATCGCTGTCATTCCCAAATTATACCAGGTGACTGTAGTTAGAATACTGCTTTACTGAAACTGCTTTATCCCTTATCCCGGATCAAATGGGAAGGCAGTGACATGGGGCCACCACCTGGGGAGGTTGACCTACAGCAGGTCACCAGGTGGTGTCTCAGGGACAGAGCTCCAGACAGGCCCTTTCCCAGGTGACAAAGCTCTAGATCCTGTGCTAAACTTCGCAGGCTCAGATCCTAGATACCATCAGGACACACAGAATGAATTGGGGTGGGAATACACTAATCAGAGTCAAAAGACAGAGCTGTGGAGAAATCAGACTGCCTATGCCTTGATTTAACAAGATAAATTATAATTTCCAAGCAGAACAGACTCGCGTGCTGGCCGGTCGGTGTATTTTTTTCCCCCGAGAAGTCAGATTATAATCAGAAGGTTGCTTAATGAGCAGAGGTTCGGCGCAAAGGGAGTTAGTTGGATGCATGATTTGAATGTTTAGTGGGTCAGATAAGCTGATACAGCCTCGTCACTGCATGCAGCTGTAGCCTAGAGTGTAAAAGAGAACTTGAATCCCATGGGTAAGTCCTGGCTTTACCACCTACACCCTCTGTGACCTTGGGAAACAATCACTCTGTGTAACAGTTTGCTTCGCTGTAAACTGAGATAAGACTAGTTGCCTACCTTAGGGTTACTGTGAAAGCTCATTCATTTATTCATTCATTACCAAGTATTTATAAAGTACTTATAATGAACTGAGCATTATTTTAGGCACTGGGGAAGCAGCAGTAAACAAAAGAGACAAAAACCCCTACCTTCATGAAGTTTACGTTCTGATAGCAGGCAATCAACAACATAAATAAATCACGTAATATGCTAGATGGTGATGGATGCTACCGAGAAAAATAAAGCAGGGAAGGGAAAATAACCAGGGCAGTGGAGTTCCTTTTAAATGCAATGAAATAATGAATGTAAATATGACAGCACTTGGGCCATTATATTTTTCATTCTAAGTTATTATTATTACTGCTCTTCTCATTTTCTCTTCCATGAGGAACACACAGAGCCTAGGCAAATATCCCCAGGAGAGTGCTAGGCACACAAGCCCGTTCTGCTGACTTCTGCCCCCTTTGTCCCAAGCTAACTACCTTCCTCCCCACTGACAGAGTTGCCTTTAGATGTGTTAATTCCATTGATGAATTAAGAGTGGGTCTTTCTTTGTTCTGGAAGACATTTTATCCTTAAGTTGTGAGAATACAAATTTCTTTTATCATGAGTTCGTTTTTTAAGTCTAACTTCAAGCATTTTAGAGGCATCTACATACTTAGAGCGATTTGTAGGCTCTCTTCTAAGATAAGATCATGAAAAGGATTCTAATACTTCATGATCTCCAGAGAAAGGGTTTTGGGACCTGGGAATCAAAAGCCTGTATCCTAGTTCTGACTTTCTCATCATCTGTGTGACACTGCTTAAGCAATGACAGCTGTGAACCTTGGTTTTCTCTCCTGTGTCTTGGGGTGCCCTCCACAGAGTTCATGTGAACTATTTAAAGCAACTGTTTAGAGCAATGAACTATTTAAAGTATTATGTGATTGAAGTAATACCAATTTTAATAATGTTTTTAGTGGTTTCTCCTTCACTTTTCCTATCACATCAGTACCAGTATTTTGCCCACAATCCTAAGTACGAGTTAAGATGATAAAGCATAGGCTTCAATAATCTTAGGGCTGCAATAACTAGTCCAACCTTCCAGGCCAAGTCAGGAATCCCTCTCCCAAGAGGGAATCAGAGAACAAAAGTACTCATCCAAGATCAGTTGCCAGTAGGTTCCCTATCTTTGTCCCCCAGTTAAGCATTCTTTCAACTACATTACAAAGAGGTGATATGGGAGAGTGAAGGTGCTGACCAGGATACAAGGGAAGATACCCGTACATGAGGCTGGGTAGCTGCCTAGTAGTTAGGCTTTAATGTTATAGCAAGAGACCGAAAAGTTTCAATGTGATAGGTTAGAAAATGATTGTGTTTAAGCAGATGAGGAACTTATTACGATGGTTTAAAGGAGTCCTGACAGCACTGTAGTAGAGAAAAAGGGTCTGAGGACAGACAAAATAAAAATATAATTATAAGTAATCAGTGACTAAGTAAAAATAGCAGGTGGAGGGCATGATGATAGTAAAAAAAAATCTATCCACATTCTTGCATGTGTGCATCCGGCCCCAAAAATCTGAGTGCTTGCTGGGCTTGTATGCCAGGCACTAGGCAGAGAAAAATCTAAGTGGTTGTTAGGTGCATATGACGTCAGGAAAGCATGGAAAGACACGTTTTCTAAAATGTCACGTTGACGTAACATAGGCTCCAGAAGCACTGTGTTAAATTGTTTTATTTTTAATAAAGAACACATCCTTGTGAGCTCTGGGTGTGATCTTCAGCTCAGGCTGGAGATAAATTGCCAGTGACCAGCTGTGAGGGAGAGCCTGTACAGTGCTGTCGATGAACCTGGACCAGGTGGCAGGCACCCTGCTCTGTGCACCATCCCAGGCAGCTGCACGTGATGCCAGCCTGTTAATGGAGCTTCAGCGCTCTGACTGAAGCCGGAAGCCAGGGAATGCAGTGCCCTTCGGCTGCAGGATCCCAAGCCACTTGGAAGCGGGGCATATCAGAAACACCTCATTGCCTTGCTCCAGTTGTCACAAGTGTATTTATTACAATGGGATTCTGTGCAATAAGGTGGTGATGCTGTGACTCAGGGAATAGCACAGGAGACTCTGTATTAAAAGTGGGATTTGGCTGGTAGAAAGCTTGTACTGCGCATTGCATCGACTGCTTTCATCCTATAAAATTTGACTTTGCAATAACATGGCTGTCAATATAAATAAGAATTTGCTAAATTAGCTGCTTAACCTGATGGTACACATCAAAAAATCTTTCCCTCACTTTTTACCCTAGACGCTTCATTGGAAGGTTATACACATAAATGTATTTTGTGTTGAAAATTGAAACATACTTGCAATGTACCTGGGGAAGTTGATACTTAAAGACATCCTGTGATTATTCCTTTAGGAAAGAAGCCTTATGAAATGAATAGTAAATAATCTATTTGGTTTGGTTTTGTAAATCTGTTTTTTATATGTCACAGTAACTTAAAAGACACCTGTGTCTTAGGTTAGAATAGATTATTTTTTTCCAGTAGTTGGTCATTGTGCACAACCTAAACCAATACAATCTGTATTATATAGTTGTATTGCCAAATCATTCCGCACACTTTTCAGCAGATTAAAAAAGAGTCATGAAGCAATGGAGCTAGGAGTACAAGGATTACTCTGAGGAACAGAAATGCAGGGAAATTATGCTAAATCTTATATGATACATAAACCATGGCCAAGGATATAAATCATAACCACATACCGTAAGTAACGTTGAATAGATGTTGCTGTAATTCCAATAGATAATGTAATTTCCAACCCAACACAACACAATTAAATGTGAGGCTGAGAAAAGACAGCCTCTTCAATAAGTGGTGCTGGGAAAACTGGACAGCTACATGTAAAAGAATGAAATTCGAACACTCCCTAACACCATACACAAAAATAAACTCAAAATGGATTAAAGACCTAAATGTAAGGCCAGACACTATAAAACTCTTAGAGGAAAACATAGGCCGAACACTCTATGACATAAATCACAGCAAGATCCTTTTTGACCCACCTCCTAGAGAAATGGAAATAAAAACAAAAATAAACAAATGAGACCTAATGAAACTTAAAAGCTTTTGCACAGCAAAGGAAACCATAAACAAGACGAAAAGACAACCCTCAGAATGGGAGAAAATATTTGCAAAGGAAGAAACTGACCAAGGATTAATTTCCAAAATTTACAAGCAGTTCATGCAGCTCAGTATCAAAAAAACAAACAAGCCAATCCAAAAATGGGCAGAAGACCTAAACAGACATTTCTCCAAAGAAGATATACAGATTGCCAACAAACACATGAAAGGATGCTCAACATCACTAATCATTAGAGAAATGCAAATCAAAACTACAATGAGGTATCACCTCACACCAGTCAGAATGGCCATCATCAAAAAATCTACAAACAATAAATGCTGGAGAGGGTGTGGAGAAAAGGGAACCCTCTTGCACTGCTGGCGGGAATGTAAATTGATACAGCCACTATGGAAAACAGTATGGAAGTTCCTTAAAAAACTAAAAATAGAACTATCATGTGACCCAGCAATCCCACTACTGGGCATATACCCTGAGAAAACCATACTTCAAAAAGAGTCATTTACCACAATGTTCATTGCAGCTCTATTTACAGTAGCCAGGACATGGAAGCAACCTATGTGTCCATCGACAGATGAATGGATAAAGAAGACGTGGCACATATATACAATGGAATATTACTCAGCCATAAAAAGAAACGAAATTGAGTTTTTTGTAGTGAGGTGGATGGACCTAGAGTCTGTCGTACAGAGTGAAGTTAAGTCAGAAAGAGAAAAACAAATACCGTATGCTAACACATGTATATGGAATCTAAAAAAATAAAATGGTCATGAAGAACCTAGGGACAGGACGGGAATAAAGACGCAGACCTACTAGAGAATGGACTTGAGGATATGGGGAGGGGGAGGGGTGAGATGTGACAGGGTGAGAGAGTGGCATGGACATATATACACTACCAAATGTAAAATAGATAGCTTGTGGGAAGCAGCCGCATAGCACAGGGAGATCTGCTCTGTGCTTTGTGACCACCTAGAGGGGTGGGATAGGGAGGGTGGGAGGGAGGGAGACGCAAGAGGGAAGAGATATGGGGAATATGTGTATATGTATAGCTGATTCACTTTGTTATAAAGCAGAAACTAACACACCATTGTAAAGCAATTATATTCCAATAAAGATGTTGAAAAAAAAAATGTGAGGCTATTTGGTAACATTCTTTTATATGCAAAATAAGTACCCCAAAGTTTAATTTATTAAACTTTGGGCAACTACAATGTCATGTAAAAGTATTTATAACTGTCACATGAAGACGTAATCAAATTACATTAAAATCATCATAGAAAAATATGTATTCATATCTGCCTGGTGAAATGTATAAGATGTAACAGAACATCTACTAGGAACTAAGGATAAATTTGAGTTCAGCAGGACCTTGGAAGTCTTGGCCACTAACACTGGCAAGACCATCAATTTTCCATTCCTGGTGATAAATTTTAAATCCAACTAAATCCTGTTAGGGCACTAAAAAGCCTTGTCAGCTCAGAAGTTAAGTAGGCACGCATTCACTGGCAGCATATTGACACCACAGACCGGGCCAAAGTGCAGACATCTCCTGTAATCTAATTTTCAAGCAGAAAGTTAAGGCAAAGCCTAATATGGCTCCAAGGGCAAGGCTTCTTTAACACAATTCATAGCATCACCCTGGGCTTTGGGACCAGGCAAAGCCAAAGGTCAACATTCACTTCTTTCTCTAAAACAGTGAGCCTTGAAGAGAGGTGACAAGGAGGTCAGAGTGAGAGAGGGAAGAGAGAAACTTGATGTGTGGAAGGGGTTCTCTGTGCCCCCTTGGGTTAGACAAAGAAGGAGGAAGTGGAAGAGAATTAGCAGTGTGTTTTGTAAAATGTGGAAGGGCTAAAATACCCTGGAAAAAAGCCTCCTCACTTTCTTTCAAAGTAAGAGTCCAGATACACCAATGTTGTGGTCTCTGTGTGGCACCTTCCCTGAGAAGCCTGACCACAGGCTTGCAAAGAAACGGAAACAAAAATAGAATTCTTCCACTCTGAGGTGGCCTCCCTCTTCTCTGTGTGTCAGTGATTTTCAAACAGAAGATTTTGAAATCCATGGTGACTTGAGGAATTTACATTTTAAAAAGTGGGCAGCTATAAGCAAAAGTTGCATGTGGGGATCTGGAACAAATGAATAGGCTCCTCATTCCCACAGGGTTACTAACAGTGGGGTGGGACCGAGTGGAGGGAAAACCCGCTGAAACTCCCAAATAGCGTTTGCCATGGGAAAACGTTAAAACTCAATGTCAGGGTGACTCCTTGTTCTTGTCCCTGAAACTGTGTTGATTTCAGTGATGTCATAATCTCATGAGGCCAGTTACAGACCAGTCCTCCCACTCTCTCCCATCCGCTTTGCCCCAGCCTTATGCTCCCACATCCTGCACCTACCCTGCCCTGCCTGGCTCCCATTCCACTCTCCTCCCACCAGAAACTTGTTATAAATATTATCTCTCGTTCCCCACAAGACAAAATCGTTGCACCAGTTCGTCTACGTCATTTCTTAATCCTGACACAAATCCTAAAAGACAGGTATTATTTTCCCCATTTTCAGAGGACGAAACTTAAGCAGTAATCTTCCCTGATCACACACCTAATGGGAGGCAAAGCTGGGATTCAGGCAGAGAGTGAACTGTCTCCAGAACCCCTGCCTTTTCCATCACATCCTGCTGTACTGGCTCCCTGCTCATCGAAGCATTCTCTCATTTGGGGACTGTCTTGAGTGCTTTCACCTTGGTTAGCGCTAACACAAAGTCTGCACCTTCCCAGCACAGAACAAGTCACTTCACCTTTTCCCTGAATATTCCTCACCTCTGGTGCTTGAAAAAGTCAGAGCAGTGGCAGAAGACTTTTCTTCCTCTGCGTCCTTCATTGTAGCCTCTACATTTATTCAGCTAGCATCTAGTGAAAGCCTACTGTGTGCCAAACACTATTCTAGGCTCTAAGAATAAGCGAAAGAATGCCCACCCTCCTAGAACTTGCACTCTGTTACTGGAAACAGACAAATAACTATATAAGGGTGGCCATGTCAGGGAATGATGAAAAACACATGATCATCTCAATAGACACAAAAAAAGCATTTGACAAAATTCAACATCCGTTCATGATAAAAACTCTCATCAAAGTAGAGGGAACATCTCTCAACATGATAAAGGCCATTCACAACAGACCCACAGCCAGCATAATGCTCAATGGTGGAAAGCTGAAAGCCTTCCTGCTAAATTCAGGAACAAGACAAGAATGCCCACTCTCACTGCTTCTATTTAATATAGTATTGAAAGTCCTAGCCACAGCAGTCAAACAAGAAAAAGAAATAAAAGCTATCCAAATTGGAAGGGAAAGGGTAAAACTGTCACTATTTGCAGATGACATGATACTCTATATAAACAACCCTAAAGTCTCCATCCCCAAACTATCAGAACTAATAAATGAATTCAGCAAGGTTGCAGGACACAAGATTAATATACAGAAATATGTTGCATTTCTTTTTTTTTTTTTAAGATTTTTAGAAATTTCATGTAATGTCTGAAACATTTATATTAACATATTTCCATACAAATAACCCAATGAAAGTTTAGTATTAGTTGTTTTGTTTGCTTTTTTTATACTGCAGGTTCTTATTAGTCATCAATTTTATACACATCAGTGTATACATGTCAATCCCAATCGCCCAATTCAGCACACCACCATCTCCACCCCACCGCAGTTTTCCCCCCTTGGTGTCCATATGTCTGTTCTCTACATCTGTGTCTCAACATCTGCCCTACAAACCGGCTCATCTGTACCATTTTTCTAGGTCCCACATACATACGTTAATATACGGTATTTGTTTTTCTCTTTCTGACTTCACTCTGTATGACAGTCTCTAGATCCATCCACGTCTCAGCAAATGACTCAATTTCATTCCTTTTTATGGCTGAGTAATATTCCATTGTATATATGTACTACAACTTCTTTAACCATTCATCTGTCGATGGGCATTTAGGTTGCTTCCATGACCTGGCTATTGTAAATAGTGCTGCAATGAACATTGGGGTGCATGTGTCTTTTTGAATTATGGTTTTCTCTGGGTATACGCCCAGTAGTGGGATTGCTGGATCATATGGTAAATCTATTTTTAGTTTTTTAAGGAACCTCCATACTGTTCTCCATAGTGGCTGTATCTATACACTAATAATGAAATATCAGAAAGAGAAAGTTAAAAAAAAACAAAAAACCCTGTTTAAAAATGCATCCAGGGCTTCCCTGGTGGTGCAGTGGTTGAGAGTCTGCCTGCCAATGCAGGGGACACGGGTTCGAGCCCTGGTCTGGGAAGATCCCACATGCTGCAGAGCAACTAGGCCTGTGAGCCACAACTACTGAGCCTGCGTGTCTGGAGCCTGTGCTCCGCAACAAGAGAGGCCGAAACAGTGAGAGGCCCACACACCGCGATGAAGAGTGGCCCCCGCTCGCCACAACTAGAGAAAGCCCTCGCACAGAAACGAAGACCCAACACAGCCAAAAATAAATAAATATTAATTAATAAAAAAAAAATGCATCCAAAGAAAATACAATACCTAGGAATAAACTTAATCAAAGAGGTGAAAGACCTACACTCTGAAAACTATAAAACATTGATGAAGGAAATTGAAGATGATTCCAAAAAATGGAAAGATATCCCACACTCTTGAATTGGAAGAGTTAATATTATTAAAATGGCCATACAACCTAAAGCAATCTACAGATTTAATCCAATTCCTATCAAAATACCCAGGACATTTTTCACAGAACTAGAACAAACAATCCTAAAATTTATACGGAACCACAAAACCCCAAATTGCCAAAGCAGTCCTGAGAAAAAAGAACAAAGCTGGAGATGTGACCTTCCCAGACCTCCGACTATACTACAGAGCTACAGTAACCAAAATAGCATGGTATTAGTATAAAACAGACACATAGACCAATGGAACAGATTAGAGCACCCAGAAATAAACCCATGCACCTATGGGCAATTAATCTACAACAAAGGAGGTAAGAATATATAATGGAGAAAAGACAATATATAATGGAGAAAAGACAATCAACAAGTGGTGCTGGGAAAACTGGACAGCTACATGTAAAACAATGAGATTAGAACATCCCCTCGCACCATATACAAAAATAAACTCAAAATGGTTTACCTAAATGTAAGACCTGAAATCATAAAACTCCTAGAGAAGAATATAGGCAGAACACCCTTTGACATTAATTGTAGCAATATTTTCTTGGATCAGTCTCCTAAGGCAAAAGAAATAGAAGTAAAAATAAACAAATGGGACTTAGTTAAACTGGTGAGGAAAAACAAAGTAAGCTAAAGGAGTAGAGAGGGATGGAGATATATTCTATTGGAGTGAGTGAGCAAGCCATGGATAGCTCCAGGGATCAGCAAGAGCTAGTCCCTGACAGCAATGGGCTGGGCATGAGGGAGGACCAGCAGGGCAGCCCACGTGACCAGAGCTAGTGAGGAAGGCAGATGGCAGCCAAGGAAGTGGGAGGGGAGAGGGACAGAGACTAGATCATGCAGGGCCCCTGGGCTGGGAAAGGATTTTACATTTTATGCTAGGAAAATTTATTCTAAAAACTTTATCAGTGCTTTCACTTTTTGGTTCAACATTATCAATTATTTCTCATACACAAAATTCACTCCTGACAAGGAAATAAGTAGAACATACTAGGGTAAATAGTTCAACTCACAGAACATTCACAGGCTGGTAGATTTCAAATTGCTCCTAACCCCTCAGGCAGAAGGTAAGGGGTAAAGAGAGAACTTAAGATGGCAATCCAACAGCATCCTTTTCACTTTACTCTTTTCCCATAAACACACCCTGGATAAATCTTTCTGCCTTGCATGGTCATATCCTAAGTATGTATATAACTGTACATTTCTGGGTGTATTCTGTGCTTCTGCAGCTCCCTTTAAAACAGTCCAATCGAATATTTATATATATATATATATATAGATAGATAGATAGATAGATAGATAGATAGATATAGATAGATATAGATATAGATATATATATAATGTCTCAGACCAGCAACAATTTAGCAAAAACTGATGCCTAGCTAGCCCAGTTTACCTGGACTGCTTGTCCTACAGCTTCTTCACCATTGCTTGTAGGGCACCCTGCCCCTCTGGCCACCTGCAGCAGCTGATGGCCACACGGCCCACAACCAGAGGCAGTGAACAGGGTTGGTGCCTATTCTAACACCAGCTATCCCATCTAGGGACACTGCAATCCAGTTCTGGCATTAACCACCCAAAACTGTCACCAACCCCATAAGTTAGAGAGCATGATCCCCAACAAGACTGCCTAGATTTCAGATGCCAACTGCACTTCAGGTGTCCCCAGGCCACCCACACTTCCGACAGCCTACATATCAGTTCAGGGGTTCCCATGACCCCCCTCAGGCTCAATAACTCACTAGAACAACTCACAGAACTCAGGAAAACACTGTACTTACGATTACAGTTTTAATATAAAGGATTTATTACAAATCAGGAGGGCCAGCAAAATAAAGAGACATATGGACAAAGTCTGGGAGGGAACACAGAGCTTCCGTGCCCTCTCCCCACGGAATAGGGTGTGTTACATTCCCCGCACATCAGTGTGTTTACCAACCAGGAAGTTCCACAAGCCTCAATGCCCAGAGTTTTTATTAGGCTTTCATTACATGGGCGTGATTGATTGAATCATGGACACATACTTGAACTTGATCTGCAGTCTCTCTCCCCTTTCCGGAGGTCAGGCTGGCTCAAAGTCCCAACCCTCTGTTCAGGAGTGCTTGGTCTTTCTGGTGCCTCGCCCCTGTCTTGAAGCTTTATAGGGGCCCACCAGGAGTCACCTTATTAGCATAAACTCAGGTGTGATCTAGGGGGTTTGTGAATAACAAAGATGTTTCTATCATTGGGGAAATTCCAAGGATGCACAGTCTCCCCCTAGGAGCCAGGCAAAGACTAGTCTTATTTTTTATTGTACAACAGTGCCCCAGCCAAGGAGAGTGACAGGCCTGGGAGTGGTCAGTTGGCGGTGGGAAGGAAGGTAATAGGGGTAGAAGCAAGTCAGAGGAGAAATGTGAGATCAGAAATTGCCTATACTGCTCGGGGGGCCACATACGTATAGATTTATCCATGGTTTCAACTCTTAAGATGTGTACCACCTAAATGAGGAGACAATTAAAAGTCAGCCAGTATTCGTTATAAAACGTCTCAGGACAGCTTCTGAGTTCTCATCAACACAGAGCACCTGTGTGCAGCAGCCAATCCTCACCAGGCATTGCAGTGTTACATCGACTGGCTCCATCATGTGTCAGAAATGAGTTTTACACATACACATTGCTTCAGCATCTGTTTCAGGTTTTTTAAGTTTTGTGTCAGATTGACATTCCATAAAAACAAATCATCAGGGAAATGTTTCAAAAATGGAAAAATGGATAAAACGCATAAAACCCGAACAGCCTCAGTTGGAAAAATGGGGAGTTTATTTGTGAAGCTGCACAGAAATTAGAAAGGCAACACCTACTGCATGTTCAACAACTGTTTCCACATTGCCTTTGTGTCAAACTGCTCTATGACCTATGGTTGCAATTCCTGTTCACCAAGACCCTGTGCCTTCTGTGACTTGGCATCTTATTATTATAATCAGCCAGGAGTCATTATTCAAGAAGAGCCGCCATGCTCTGGAGTTCCGGTGCACCCTACTCTTCTCCCAGCCTCACTTGTGTCCTGACTGGGCAGCCCATACCTCTGCTTTGTCTTTCGAAGTCTCCCTTGTTCATCCCACTTGAGATTACCTCATTTCTTCTCACATTTAACAGCTGCTGCTTGGCAGAGTTATGTGTCATCATCTACGGCTGCTGGGCTCCTTGTGTTCAGGACTACATCGTCTTTGGACCCAGCTGGCCAGCTGTTGATGCATTGGCAGCCTTGGTAAAATTCTTTTCAATCTGTGCACCATCCTACAGTTGTTCTAAGTCCCAGACAGTGGTCACTACTATACTCTGCAAAGCTATCATCCAACTTAGAGTTCAGTCCCATGTTGACATCACACCCTGCTTGCCCCTATGCCAGAAGAACATATTGGTTTGGACTCAATTCAGAGTTTTTTATTCAGCATCCCTCAATCCACATGATGTCCTATGCAGAAAAATTTAGTGAAGAAATGTTAGCTTGTTGACGCTAATGAAAAAGTTTGACCTGAGTGTAAGATTTCTTCGGTACAATGTGGTACATCATCTTGGTCCAATTCTGAATTTATTTTTAGGTCTCTGTATTGTGCTAACCCCAAAGAGCCACTCCAGATCTTTTTTATTCTTTATTTTTTAAATTGAAGTATAGGTGATTTACAATGTTGTGCTAATTTCTGCTGTACAGCAAAGTGACTTAGTTATACGCATATATACATCCTTTTTTTAATATTCTTTTCCATTATGGTTTATCCCAGAAGATTGGATATAGTTCCCTGTGCTATACAGTAGGACCTTGTTGTTTATCCATTCTAAATGTAATAGTTTGCATCTATTAGCCCCAAACTCCCACTCCCATCCCTCTCTCTCCTCCCATCCCCCTTGGCAACCACAGGTCTGTTCTCTATGTCTGTGAGTCTGCTTCTGTTTTGTACATAGGTTCATTTGTGCCGTATTTTAGATTCCACATATAAGTGATATTGTCTGGTATTTGTCTTTCTCTTTCTGACTTACTTCACTTAGTATGATAATCTCTAGTTGCATCCATGTTGCTGAAAATGGCATTATTTCGTTCTTTTTATGACTGAGTAGTATTCCGTTGTATATATGTACAACATCTTTATCCACTCATCTGTCGATGGACATTTAGGTTGTTTCCATGTCTTGGCTATAGTGAATAGTGCTGCTGTGAATATAGGGGTGCATGTATCTTTTTGAATTATAGTTTTGTCAGGATATATGCCCAAGAATGGGATTGCTGGATCATATGGTAATCCTATTTTTAGTTTTCTGATGGACCTCCATACTGTTTTCCATAGTGGCTGCACCAACTTACATTCCCACCAACAGTGTAGGAGGGTTCCCTTTTCTCCACACCCTCTCCAGCATTTGTTATTTGTAGACTTTTTAATGATGGCCATTCTGACCATTGTGAAGTGCTACCTCATTGTAGTTTTGATTTGCATTTCTCTAACAATGAGTGATGTTGAGCATCTTTTCATGTGCCTACTGGCCGTCTGTATGTTGTCTTTGGAGAAATGTATATTAAGGTCTTCTACCCATATTTCAGTTGGGTTGTCTGTTTTTTTGTTGTCGAGCTGTATGAGCTGTTTGTATATTTTGGAGAGTAAGCCCTTGTCGGTCGCATCATTTGCAAATATTTTCTCCCATTCCGTAGGTTGTCTTTTCATTTTGTTTATGGTTTCCTTTGTTGTGCAAAAGCTTGTAAGTTTGATTAGGTCCGATTTGTTTATTTTTGTTTTTATTTCTGTTGCCTTGGGAGAGTGACTTAAGAAAAGCCACTCCAGATCTTGATCGTGACCATGCCCCAGCTCCTCATGATAGATTTTTGAAACAATTCAGGGACTGATAGAGAGGCCAGTGACGATAAAAACTAAAGGAAAAAATTTGGATTTTTTTCAGGAGAAGGTCGTTGGGATCAAGGACAAATTTCAGGGAAGTATTAATATCCATCCACTTTATAAGAGAAAAAGAGAGAATAGGAAATAATGAAATAAGAGTAGCAGGTATAGACTACTCCCATGAAAAATATATCAAAACCCATTTTTATAGGCAATTTACAAGTGACCAAAATACATATGACTTCATAGTAGATAGTACCTCACAAACATCCTTTCAGCAATTTATGTACATAAATGCAATTTTCTAATCTATAGGCTGCCCAGATATGGAACTCTTTCATTCTCCTAATTGGTCCAGATACTATAAATGATAGTCCAGGTTTTAATGGAAACCAGAGGGACCATAGTTGTGACGGGAACAATCCTGGTTATGCCATTGTCTCTGCAAAAATTTGTTTTTGGAAAGCAGAATGTTTTTATTTGCATATGATAAGACTGTGTTGATAGAGCATCCTAAGGAATCCGTAAAGAGTTACTAGAACTAATATGCAAATTTAAAGAGGTTCAAAATTATAACGTATACACAAAATAATCATATTTCTATATATTAATCAAAACCTGTTGAAAATTAAAATTTTAAATGCCAAAAACATGGAATAATTACAAGTAGATTTAACCAACTATAGGTGCAAACTCTGTTAAAAGAAAAAAACTACAAAATATTGCTAGGAGAAAGAAAAAGAATTTTTTTATTGGAATATAGTTGTTCCACAACGTTGTGTTAGTTTCTGCCACATGGCAAAGCAAATCAGCCATACTCTGCAAAATTTTTAATAACACTGCTTTCATGCTCACATGTGTCCCTATTTAGCCTACAAATTAGATGATTTGTAACAGGAGTATAGTTAATAACAGGAGTACAGTTAAGGATTTCCTTTAAGGTTCAGCCAAAGGTTAGTGATGTTAAGATATCACTGGTTAGGTCTCGAATTATTTAGAATGGTTGTTCTCAGACTTTAGTATACATCAGAATCACCTAGAGGGCTTGTTAAAACACGGATTACTGGGCCCCAACCTTACAGCTCCTGATTCTGCAGGTCTGGGGTGTGGCCTAAGAATTGGCATTTCTGTTTCCCATTTGATGTTAATGCTGCTATAAGGACCACCAACTCTTTTCCTCTGCTTGGGTAGTATTTTGAAGACAAGGGAAAAGACTTTAGGATAAACCAAACAAGTTAGAAGAACTATTTGATAAAATGTCTTAATGTCAGGGGCTAGTATAAGAACATCAGCTGGTGAGCTGGCTGACTGCAAATTCAGTCTAATCAGATTATTACAGGTAAAGCCCCGCAATGATAACCACGTGCTGGATCCTTCATTGATTTTTGTGTGTGATTTTGAGATTTGGTGACCATTCATTAAAGAGTTTGCTCTCAAGGGGGGTGGGGGGGGGGGGGGAAAGCATTCTTTTTGTTGTTATTGTTCCAGAGAAGGAATTTAAGTAGTCTTTTAGAAGATTTACTCATTTTTTGTTCGAGACAAACCTGTATGTGCTGTGTATATACATACATATACATCTATGTGAGGTATAAAAGGCAGTGAAGTTCAAACAGTAACAGATGGAGTTACTAAAACAGATTTTAATTCCACTTGCTATTGTGTTACATTTGACTCTGGTGTTAAAAAAGTTCTGGAATGTTTTTTCTCTAGATCTATGTTTTCTGTATAGACATTTTATATGTGTGTGTATGTAAATTTTTCCTCGAGCTCTCTATATAAATTTACTATGATTTTTTAAATAGATGTATTATTCTTAATTCTCCTCTTAATAAGTCACCTACAGTGGAAATGAATATGATGATGATATTTGAGAGAAATTTCAGGAGAGTCCTGTCAAAATATCAGAAAAAGATGTTTTGATTTACATTTTACTGCTGGTGTCACCACTTGCTATTCAGCACTTTTTCAGTAGTATTGAAATATAAATTGCCCTTTTTTGTTTTCATTATTGACTTTTTTTGATTTTAAAAAACAGGATGATCTTGATCTAAACATGCTTGTCATTTTCATAATTGAGGAGAGTTATAGCCAAAGTACATATGTAAATACCAGATAACTGAAAGATTCAGAGCAAAGATTAAGCCGTGAACCCCGTATAGTAAAAATTCAGTTGGTGACACCTTCTAGGGTCAAGAGACTTTTAAGGTCAGGGGTGTCTTTGATGTATCAGGAGTCCTCCATTGTCATCCTGGTTCTGCCGTGATCTTCTGATTTGTGACTCAGGGGTTAGTGGTTAAATTTAAACTATCTTTAAGGCTTCCTCCATCTCTATTAGTAAGGGACATTCTCCAGTGGTGTGCGAATGTT
This sequence comes from Balaenoptera acutorostrata, assembly GCF_949987535.1. NCBI lineage: Eukaryota > Metazoa > Chordata > Mammalia > Artiodactyla > Balaenopteridae > Balaenoptera > Balaenoptera acutorostrata. The sequence continues at coordinate 85,017,303 of NC_080074.1, forward strand.
TAACGACCAGTTCTGGCGGTAACGAGAAAGCCCTGATGGTCGCATTGCCTATTTCCACGGTGTAAATATTCCCACCGTGGCTGATTTCAGGCTGCCAATGTGGTGTCACTGAACTCAGAAGTGGAACACAGTGGCACAAACCAGCTCTCTTCTGTGGGAGAACAGCTGTGGAGTTCTGGCCCAATAATCCATTTAGGGGCTCAATTATCCAGTCTATCTGTTCACATTAATCATGCCAACCAAATATTTTGAGCTCTGTGAATGCAGTCTTATCCTCCAGGAGAAGGTGTGGTCTGTCAAGTATGCATTTCCAAACATTCATTTGCTGACTTCAAAGCCCCCCGGGGCTGACATTATTGTGATAGCACACCCTGTGTCCCACTCCTGCCACCCTTGCCGAAGTCCCCATGAATGCCCACCTGGAGATGGTGGTCTCCAGATGGGAGTCTACCATGTCTGTTCTTCATGCAGCAGCCAAAGTGTTCTGTTTCATTTTACTTTTATGTGTACATGTGTGTATGTATTTGCTGTAAACCAGGAATAGCCATTCCTCTGCTGGGGACCAAAATCCTCCTTGGCCCCCACCACTTCCAGTTCTCTCCATAACTGGTTCTGCTTCTGGTACCTTATCTCCTACCACTCTCTGTCTCTCACTTAGTACCACACTCCAGTTCAACCTTCTTTCTGTTCTTCAAATATGCCAACCTCACTTCGAGCCTTGGGGCCTTTGCCTGACTGTTCCCTCTGCCTGAAGCTCTGTCCCATCACTTCAGTGCAGAGCTATTTCCTTCTCATCAGCCAGGCATCAACTCCTCAGAGTAACCTTTATGGCCTCTTCAATCTACAGTAGCCCCCTCTCCTCCAAAGACAATGTTTCAAACCACCGTTTCCTTCATAGTATGTACCCTTATCTGAAATTATGTCATTTGTTTTCATTTGTTATCGTCTCCCTGCTCTTCATTCACCTTCCATTAGACTGTAAGCTCTATAAGAGCAAGGACCCTTTATGAGCTGTTCATTGCTTTAGCCAGAGCTTGGAACAGTATCGACTACATAGTAGGTGTTCATTACATATACCTGAAGAAAGAAAGGAAGGAGGTCTTTTTGCTATGGATTAGTAAAGAACAAAAAGAAAGGGGAATTGTTCATAGTAATGATATGTCTTATTGAAAAACTCAGGTTACCATGTTTACCGTATATAACATTTGTAACGTATATAACAACTCCTAATCATCCATCCATTTTACCAATGATATGTATCAAGTGCCAACGACATAGAAATGGAAGATGCAAGAAGAAATCAGAAAGAAATACTGCCCTCTAAAGGGCTTATAAACTAAACAGTTCACAAATTTCTCCTCTGTGTAATTGATGACCCCATAATTAATTAATAATATTAATTATGTATGACATTTATGATATGATATGATTGTGATATTTGATTTATGGTATGGTCATAATTATCCCATAATTATTATAGTATTAAATATGATTATTATATAATAATTAGTTAGCTGTATGACTTAGATAAGGACCTTAGTCATTCTAGTTTAAAGTTTTATCACCTTTATGCTGGACAAAATAGGCCAGTGTTAAATTAGCACCTGGCCCCTTTAGTCCCTTGACACTTGCACCAGTCGTGGGTCTTTAAACAACGGCAACTAACCTGGCTATCTTAGGGGGAAAAGGAATTTGTGGAAGGGGTGCGCAGAATTAAGAGGAAAGTGACCACCAGGCCCAGCTGGGCAGAATCCAAGCAAAGTGAGCTGGCCAGAAAGTCCCACCTGGGGCCAAGGCTGGCTGGAGGCAAGGTGCCACTGCCTCTGCTGCTGTGTCCTGGAAGCCGGCCCTGGCACCAGTGGCATCACCACAACCAGAGGTCACTGCTTCAATCATTGTGAACAAAAAGAATTCTGCTTCTTGGTAGCCCTTGTTCCATGTCAAAATCTCAAGCAGGGGCAACCGGTGGGCCACTCTTAGGTCATGTGACTGCGCTCTGACTACCACAGGGAGGACAGACTTTTCAGCTTCCACAGCAGGACAATGGACCCAGCCTTCCACACGACCCCCAGTGGCAGTTTCCTCAAGCACAGGAGGGCATCAGGGGTTAGGCAGCCAGAAGTTGGACAGATACCCACTTGAATATTCAATACTCTGTTCAAAATACTTTGCCCCAATCTCACCATGAAGAAATCTCCAGTTTTTTCCTATCCCAATGAGACTTGCAAATGCTCATACTTGAGATTATTTGCAGAAGAAAATAAATATTTCTGTTCTTTGATAAAGAGGCCAAGAGAGAAACTTAGGAGAGTAAATATGGAAATTAACAAATAATAAGATTAAGAAAGGGTTAAAGCCCCAAGAATAAAAATATAGATTAAGTAGAGTTATGAACTGACAGGAAAAGAAAACCGTAAACAGGAAGGGAAATGACCGGCTCTAAGGAGGCCCGCAAGTAGGACCGTGGAGCTGCCTGGCGTTCCCGGCAGTCTCCTCTGTTAAGCAAGCTTTACTTATTTATTTTTCCTTTGTGGTCAGAGTGCTTCCCACTTAACACTTCTCCAGGAAAAACGGCAATAGGGATCTGGGAGAATGTCAGGCAGGCCCTTTGGTTCCTTGATCGCTCACAGCCAGGTGGCAGACAAGCCTCCCATCACTGCATCATCAGATCTTTGACTGGGTTTCGGTCCCTGCCTCTGGGGCTGCTGTGTATCTTTGAATCAGCTGGCCGGTGGCTCAAAGCATCTTTGGCTGCGGGGCTCCACTCCCCTCCTCTCTGAGCGATTCCCCACCCTGGTCGGTGCTCAAGGTGGGGTCCATAGCCTCCAGCAACCCCATATCACAGCTGCCGCCACAGCCAGAGACCTTCTGCCCCTTAGTGTTCCTGGTTACCAGCCTAGCAATCCTGCTAGTTATTGACAAGAGGACTGTAGCTTCCAGCAGCTTCTAAGCTGCTCTTGGGTCCGGATCCTCTTAGATCTCCCCAGCCATGGACCCCTCTCTCTCCTCAGTGCAGCTCCCTCCCTGGGTGCCCTGTGGGCTGGGAGCAGATCAACCCCTCCACTTGCTGATGTAGCTGATGCTTTGTGTAGACACCCAGGGGACACGGTTAGCTGCGTCAGGGGTGAAAAGGCTGAGACCAAAAGAGAACCTATAAGCAGTTTCACTTCCCTGTGCAGCCATTGCCCTCCCATCGTGGACATACAGGACGTTGCTAAGAGGGAGCATTGGGAAGGCGGGAAGGGCTAGGGAGCAAGGTGGGTGCTCCGGGGCTGTGGTCTCTACCCACAGTGCAACCTGCTGTCCGTGATGAGAGCTGCCGCTCGCCCCCAGGGGGGCATCACCTATTCCAGGTCACTGCTGAGCGCCCTACTTTTCAAAATCGGTGCATTTTCAGGTGGCTGGAATAGGTAGGACTTGAAGATCACAGTTCTCTCAACCCCCAAATAGCCGGGGTCCCCCATCCGGCACGCAGACCACACTCAGGCAATGACTTTTCCATGGGCCTAGTGCATGAAGTGCCTCTTGCCCATTGCAGGAGGCCAAGGTCCACATTAATGCCTGACTTTACCAGCACCTAGCTCCCCCGCCAGTCTGGAAATGTTTAAGGACAGAAATCTCGACCCATGAGTCTGAAACTCCAGAGCCCAACACTTTTTTTTTTTTTTTTAACATCTTTATCGGGGTATAATTACTTTACAATGTCGTGTTAGTTTCTGCTGTATAACAAAGTGAATCAGCTATACGTATACATATATCCCCATATCCCCTCCCTCTTTCGTCTCCCTCCCACCCTCCCCATCCCACCCCTCTAGGTGATCACAGAGCACCGAGCTGATCTCCCTGTGCTATGCGGCTGCTTCCCACTAGCTATCCATTTTACATTTGGTAGTGTATACATGTCCATGCCACTCTCTCATTTCGTCCCAGCTTACCCTTCCCTCTCCCCGTGTCCTCAAGTCCATTCTCTACACCTGTGTCTTTATTCCTGTCCTGCTCTTAGGTTCATCAGGGGCATCACCATTTTTTTTTTTTTAGATTCCATACATATGTGTTAGCATACAGTATTTGTTTTTCTCTTTCTGACTTACTTCACTCTGTATGACAGACACTAGGTCCATCCACGTCTCAACAAATGACTCAATTTCGTTTCTTTTTATGGCTGAGTAATATTCCATTGTGTATATGTGCCACATCTTCTTTATCCATTCATCTGTTGATGGACACTTAGGTTGCTTCCATGTCCTGGCTATTGTAACTAGTGCTGCAATGAACATTGTGGTACATGACTCTTTTTGAATTATGGTTTCCTCAGGGTATATGCCCAGAAGTGGGATTGCTGGGTCGTATGGTAGTTCTATTTTTAGTTTTTTAAGGAACCTCCATACTGTTCTCCATAGTGGCTGTATCAATTTACATTCCCACCAACAGTGCAAGAGGGTTCCCTTCTCTCCACACCCTCTCCAGCATTATGACACTCTTAAGTGTTTGTTGAACGGTTTTGATCCTCTCTTCAGCCGAGGGGGGTCCACACTCACCTGTTTCACTCTGGCTCCTAGGTGAGGAAGCCACAGAAGGCGGGGCCTTCCGGCGTTAAGCTCTGCAGAAGCTGAGCCTGCCAGGCTGTGATGCCCTCCTGCACGCCCCGTGCTGGGAACGGGTCAGCCGCTTCCCCCACGGCTGTGCTGTGTGTAAAACTGGACCAGCGTCCAGTCCCTCCCAGCTGTAACTTTGTGACTGCCAGCCTGAGGTCCTGCTGAGATCAGTACCCCGTCGTCCTCATCCCAGCACTTCCTCCTTCATCGGCACTTTTGCTGGACCTATTTTTCTCTCTGCCCTTGGGAGCAGTGACTGGATTAAATAGGCCTTGTCCCTGGAGGGATCCCCAGCCAGCAGTCCCCCTCCCAGCAATGATGCCCTGGAGGTGGGGCTGTGGAAAGGGGCCGGGCAGGAGTACTGCAGTGATGCCAGGGGCTGTTGCTTTCTGAGCATCTGTTAGGTGCCTCTAAGGGGCAGGCTCCAGCCTCTGTGCCATCAGCTCAGCCGTCCAGGGATCCTTGAAGTTTGTACAGTGCTTTGTGGGGTTCAAACTACTTTCACGTGCACAATGCAAACTTGACGTCCAAGCATTTAGATCGGTAAAATATTTCAAGGTTTGACAATGACATTTTAAAGGGATTTGTAACTTTACGAAAGCATTCAATACAGATTTGCCTTGGATAACTAACACGTTTTAAATTTCTCAGTCCACACAAATATGGTACTCTACTATATTTGCAGGAACTCAGTTGCAGAAGGAAGATACAGATGCAGAATAAACAGGGAGAGACTGAAGGAAGATACAGTTAATAAGGGCTGAGGGACTTCCCTTGGTGGTCCAGTGGTTAAGAATCTGTCTTGCAATGCAGGGGACTCCGGTTGGATCCCTGGTCAGGGAATTAAAATCCCGCATGCCCCGGGGCAACTAAGCCCACGTGCTGCAACAGAAGATCCCAGGCACTGCAACTAAGACCCGACGCAGCCAATAAATAAATAAATAAATAAATAAATAAACAAACATTAAAAAAAAAAATGTGAGGGCTGGCAAATGAATCTTCCAGTCCTGGAACGTGTTATTTTTCTAATGCAGTAAAATTTGCTCTTCTTCCCTCCCTTTTCTTTAGAATGAGTTGCCATGGTTTTCATTTATTTGTCAATCCAGGAATAACGTTTTAATTTCAAAGGACACAGCTGGATCCTTTCTGTCACCTCCAGTCCCCAGTGTTTGTCAGACAAGAGTGTGTTTTCCAGCTCATCCTTCCTTCCTCAAACCCCAGGGCCTGCATCCGAACCCCTGTGAGAATCGGCCTTTTTGTTGTCCGTATTGAGCAATACTTGTCACATGCAGGTCAGGTGTTCACCAGGAACAAAGCTAGAAGCCCAGATGCCAGTGTTGTGTGTGTCCCTTAAGTTCCTTTTTTTTTTTTTTTTTTTTTGGCTGCATCGGGTCTTAGTTGCGGCATGCGGGATCTTTTTTTTTCAACTGCAGCACATGGGCTCTTCATTGCGACGTGCGGGCTCAGTAGTTGTGGCATGCAGGCTTAGTTGCCCCGCGGCATGTGGGATCTTAGCTCCCCGACCAGGGATTGAACTCGCGTCCCCTGCATTGGAAGGCAGATTCTTAACCACTGGACCGCCAGGGAAGTCCCTCCCTTAAGTTTTTGAGATAATGTCTCACCTGCCAGCAAGGCCGCCATGTTGGTCTGAGGGTGGGAAGCCCGCCATGCCCCTCCTTCATTGAGCAGAGGCTGGGATGGGGTACATGAAGCACTTCGCCTTAACCAACACGATTACTTTGACTTCAGAAAGAATCCCTGTTCCAGATATTGTCCTTGTTCTGAAGTTCCAGGAAAGCAGGAATTCTGCCTTTCCCTCAGGGACCTTCCAGTAAGTAGGTAGTATTAGCATTGCTGGTGTTCCTTTTGAGAGCCATTTCTGCTGACATCTTCAAACCAAAAGTGCAAAGAGAGGAATGCAGTGGGTCACAATGAGGCTTCGGGGAAATGGTTATACTCGTCGGCCTAGGAGACTTTGCGTATGATTTTAGAATGGAAAATGAAATATAAACTTAAGGCTTAGAAGAGGATGGTAACCAAGAAAAACCTTTGCCAATGGTCTTGTAACAGCATATTTTAAGCATAGAGAGTCTAGAAGCAGAAATGAGGATACATACTAAATGGTTTATTGATATTCCAGTACAACACAATACAGCGCATGATATGTTCAATGTGATACCCTTCATTAGCAGTCTTTTAGAGCACTCTGCAAAATTGCAGTGAGTGTCAAGCGTTGATCAATGTATTTCCACAGTATCTGCATCTGCATTTCTGATACAATACCTAAAGCGTTTATTTCTGATTTTCAATAAATAAACCTTTAGCATACCCCAGAAGAAGTAATCAAGGGGGTTCAAGTTATAAAATATATTCTCACTGTAGTCTCTGTTTTCTCTGGCAAGTTCGGAAGCTAAGCATTGACATCTCCATTGGACGTGGAGAAATAGTCCAGTGCAGTGAAGGGAGCACAAGATTTCCTGTCGCACAGAGTGGAGGCCAAAGCCTGGCCCAGCCCAGCCCTATAACCCCTATGTGGCCTTGGCAAGTAACTAATCCTCTTCCTGCCTCAGTGTTGTCATCTGTAAAATGGGAATGGTAACAGTCTCAACCTTATAGAATCATTCTGGGTATTGGCCATAGCATGACTAAAGTGCCTGACACTTGCCAGGCAGCCAAAAAATGGGGTTATTACTGTGTTATAGAACTACAGTGCTTGCTTTCTCTTTAGCTCACATGCAGGTGACTTATTTTTAATCTTTTTTTAAACCTTCTTTTATTGAAGTATAGTTGATTTACATTTTAGGTGTACAGCAAAGTGATTCAGATAGATATATATATATATATATATATATATATATATATATATATATATATGTATACATATATTCTTTTTCAGATTCTTTTCCATTATAGGTTATTACAAGATACTGAATATAGTTCCCTGTGCTATACAGTAGGTCCTTGCTGTTTATCTATTTTATATATAGTAGTGTATATCTGTTAATCCCAAACTCCTAAATTATCCCAGGTGACTTTTAATGTGTACCTAGTAGAGCTAAAAAGACATAAGACAGTTTCTCCAATGTTTGGCTCACTGAAATCAATCTCCTTCTACTTTTCAATCTCGTTCTGATGCGGAGAGAAATCCTTACAATCTTTACATTTTCTCAAGCCTGTCACCAATTAAGCATCAGCAGGGCTAGATTATATAAGAGTTTTTCCACTACGTAACATGGAAGAACTTGTCCAGAAGTGGAAATCAAGTTCAGGGAAACAGTTATAAGGCCTCAAGGAAACCTAAACTTTCTAGGTTTCAGACTGGGCGTTTGTAATATGCTGAGTTTGGGTTATGTGGTTTCAAGGTTGCTTGTAGCCTAAATGCTATGTTTCTGTTTGCTCACTTGGCGAGCTTGGGGCTTGTCTCAGCAATTTGGTTTGTAAAGTTTTGAATTCATAGCTCACAGAATGATGAGCTGGAAGAGACATAGAGGCCACCCAGGGTAACATTCTGGTTTTACAGATGAGGAAACTGGGACTCAGAGAATAAGGCTCCCCACCATCCTTATATCACATAGCTAGTTTTTGGCTGAACTAAAACCAGAACCCAGGTGTTCTGACTCCTAGATCAATGCTCTTTCCTTTATATCGCATGGCCTCTTTCCTGCAAATGGGGTATCACATTTAAGAACCAAATATGAAAACAGCACAGCCAAGCTCTGACTGACTCTGACAACCTAATTGTTTACGGAATAACTACAAAATTACATAAGTCAAATTGATCTGACTGTTGAAAGGACTATTTGAAAGGTTTTCACACTTAAGTCTGTCTATCTTCTAGTCATCGAGAAAGACACTTTATTGTTAGAATTTAGGGATAGCAAGAGGGTTATGGCTGGCATGCTCTCGGTCCCTTCATCTCGGGGCTTTGCATTTTAGAAGGCTTGGGAAGCTCTGGATTTCCCATCACCAAGTAGCTAGGATCGTATACTGTAACCTCAGAATCTAACACTTAATCTGCAGCTTCCCTGACTTTATATTACCCTGTGGTTAAACATGTTCATTCCTGATGAAATAAGGAAATGGTGTCATATTGACTAACCAAAGTCGCCATGGAACTCTGCTAATCATGAGCATGATCATGAGATGTATGTAGCATATGTGAGTAACCAAGAAATAACAAATCAAATCCAACTGCTTTGTTAGATGGCGGACACATTACAAGTCGACGCGGTGAGGGAGTGGCGTCCTGTTAACCAGTCACCGTTCTGAGTGTCTGTCCTGCGGTTCTGGCTCAGACTAAAGTCCGGGGCTCTCCTTCCTCACTGGGCTCAGGCTGAGCCTTCCATGGAAGCCACTCTTTCTGACACTGGAGCAGAGAGAGGAGCCTTGGGATATTTCATTGGAAACAACTTTCAGTGAACAAGCCTGTGCAGCATTTATTCTAAGAACTCTGCTTGATTTGAGTTAATTTTGATGAAAAGAATATACTTTCTGCGCGAATTTGGAGGAACATCAGTTGTGAAAATTTATTTTTAAAAGAGTGGCTTTTTTTGGAAAAAGAGGACAAAAGACCATACATTTAGGTTGCTTATTTTTTGCCATTTTAGTGAGATACAAAACATTCTAGTCAGGTTCCTAAAAATTAAGAAAAGGAACCAGAAAGCATTCAATACTGAAAAAAAAATCTTAATGACACGTTATATTTTAGCTTCAGATTATGGTCCGTTGATATACAGAGGAAGAGAGGAATGAAACAAAAAGCACAAAACTAGGAGAGAAAAGGCTGAGAACCAGGCAAACAAACAAAAACAGAGAAAGATACAGACAGTGAAAGGAAGAAAGATGAGAAAAACCAAAAGAGGATTAGAAGAGAGAATGATTTTTAGGGACTAAGAGAAAGGACAATGGAGCTGGATGGCTTTCCTAGCCAGCCCTTAAGCCCAGCTTGTCGCTGTTTTCATCATCTTTGATTGAAGTCTTACTCTCCACCTAGACTATCAATTCCACCAGCACAAGAACTGCACTGGGTTTGGCTCTCTATTGTTTTCCCAGTGCCTAGCACAGACATAGTCAACACTGTAAGAATTAGTCAATGAATGGATGAACAAAGGAACAAGTGAAGAAAGAATGTGTAAGGAAAGAGTCCTGTGGCCCAACCAGCTGGGGCAGTGGTCCCCTGAGAACTGCCATTGTTTCCTCAAAAGCAAGAGACAGTGGGCTGGGCTGACCTGGCCCCCACAACACCTACAAGAGCATTTCTTCAGAGGCAATTTCACCGTCTCACCCATGTTCTCTTTGCTAAGCATTAGAACACTGTTTTGTCTCTCTTTCTCTTGGCAACTTTCTGAAAGCTGATGTTTTCGCCAGCCCCACCTTGGGTATCACCATGTCTCCTGGTACCTTCTCACCCCAGGCCCAGGTGTCTGAGGTTCTCAAACCCTTCTGTTCCATCAGCCTCCCTGGAATCCCTGTCCTGATACAGACCAACTCTCCTCTCCTACAAGGCTGCCTTCTTGGCTCTCCTGAGAGGAATCCCCTGTCTTTTAGCCCACTGGTGGCAGCGGCCGATCTCCCTACCCCCTCAGTACGAAGGGCCCCAGAAGAGGGTCAGCTGACTCAACTCCCCATCGCCAAGAAATCATCACATCTTCACCCTCATGTGAAAACCCATTCTTCAAGCCTTTCCATCACTGTCTTCTAATACCCCCGGGTCACTGCTGTGTGTTCATCACAGATTTTAGCCCTCGGCTGCCTGCACCCTCCTCATCCACCCCGTCTACTGACCTCCTTCAGGATGAATTCATGGATTTCGTGCATGATTCATTCAAAAGATTCTCCTCTGCAAATTGTGATTTTTAAAATCTGTAGTAAAATATACATAACATAAATTTTTGCCATTTTAACCCTTTTACGTGTAGAGTTTTATGGCATTCAGTACATTCACGTTGTTATGCAGCCATCACCACCGTCCATCTCCAGAGATTTTTCATCTTCCCCAACTAAAACGCTGTACCCATGAGATACTAACTCCCCAAATTCCCTGATATTTTATCAGATTTCAGGCCCTCTCACTCTAGAATTTTTATTTCCTGAAGTTGTGCTGCCTTCAGAATTACAAATATTATTCCACTTTCCATCCACAGTCTCTCCCTTCTTGCCAGGAGGCCTGGATGCAGACAGGTCTGGGTTGGGATCCCAGCTAAACTATCTGCCAGCCTCAGTTTCTTCATTTGTAAAATTCAGATATAGATAATACAGTAGATAATATAAATACTAAATAGATAAGAGAACTGGAGTCCATTGGGTCGTTGAAAGGATTAAGTGCTTACAGCGCATTTAGCACAGGTCTGTGCTTCTCCATCCCTCCTACCGGTCAACACTAGTGTTCCTCACTCCAGCCACTGCTCTGCTGACGTTCCTAGCGTCCTGATACCTTTGTCTTTCTGAGGCCAGTTCCAGGGGACACACCATCTTGTATCAGTCCAACTCTCTGCCTCAACTCCACACCCACTTGGGCTGTTGGTAAACAGTGGTCTTTGCTGGAGTCATTACAAGGCACGGTCTCCCACTCCGCCCCTGCAAGCATTTAATGGTCCCCTATTTGGCTTCCTCTTCCCATTCCTCATGCCAGCCATTTCAGATCTTTCCTCTTCACTCCATCTGCCTACCCTGCCACTACCCCAGCAGTTATCGTTTATCTTCTATGTCTCCATAGATCAGAGTTCTTAAACTTTCGTGCACATAGGAATCGTGCAGGTCCCCTAAGAGGTTCTAATTTCGTAAGAGGCAGTGGGGTTGAAATCTGCTATTTTAACAAGCAACCCCAGGGGATTTTGATATGCAGAGTGTCCAGTTCACTTTTTGTGGAGGGCTCTGCTAAGCCGCAAGCTCCTTGAGAGCAGACATTTTGTCTTACCTGATTTTCATCTCTAAATACCTGGCGATAGATATTGAAGGATTGATTGAATGAATGAATTTGGCTGTCACTCTGCACTTCAGCATAAATTACCATTCTCCTTTGAAATGCTAATTGGCTACAGCTATTTAAATGCAGCTTAAATCTCTTTAATACGTTTTATCCTATCCTTTCTCAGCCCTTTTCACTGCCATTGGGGGTAGGGGACTATAAAGAATGTGTTATTCTCTAACAACTACCAAAAAAAAAAAAAAAAAACAACCAATCCAAGGGCCAGATGAGGTTTAGGCAGAAGTGCAGAGATACATAGGTTGGGTCTTTCCCCTTTCCTCTTAGGGGAGGAACGTACTCTGCTGACTCATGTTCTAGGGATCAGCTAGGCAGACGTCTTTGTAGTCACTTCAGTGGACTTTTCTGGAGTGGAAAGAATCTTAAGCAGGAAGGTCACGGCTAGGGATATTGGGAGAAGGTGACTTAGAGAAATGGGTAGAGATACAGACTGACATATCCAATCAGTGGTGGAAAGGCTCACCTGCCTTCAAATCCTAACTCTGCCATTTTCTAGCTTGTGATGAGGGTAATTAAATGGTTGGGGCCGCTTGATTCCTCATCTGTAAAATGGGGACAGTGATTTACCTTGCAGGCTCTTTTGAGGATTGAAAGACGGGGTATAAGTAATTCACAGTGATTCTATGATGGTAGGCAATCAGGCAGAGTTTTCAAGAGAGGTGGGTATCTCTTTCACCATCTGTCTTTACCACAACGGAGGGGACACACACACACACACACACACACACACGTATGCACTCACGCCCCTACACTCGGTCAGCCTGGAAAAACAGAAGTGACACCAGCTATTGCCCTCTGGGGAAGTCTAACTCTAAAACCTCCTTCCTACTGTAATAAAATGTTTCCAAAGAGAGCAGACAGGGTAACCTAGGGCCATGCCCTTCCACTTCCCTCTTCCCTGAGTGGAGCTGGGAGCCTGTCTTGGGGAAGTGGGAGGTAAACCAGCATGGGTGGCTGGAGCTGAAACATTTCTTTTAGCATCTCCAGACCTTACTTCATCATTCATCAAGATTCACTGATCGCCCACAGTGTTCAGGGCGCCACTCTAAATGCTTTATCCAGGACCTCCCTGGGAGCCCCTACGAAGTTTGTTGCAATATTTAAGATCTTCCCCCAGCTCACAAAGACCAGCGTTGAACCTCCACTTCATTCCCACCCTGGACCTCTCCCCACCCCTGGCCAGAAAGAGTACCTTATGCTTTGGGTGCTAAGAAACTTTGATTTAAATGTTAATAATAATGAACACTTGTAAACGTTCTTTACAGAACTTCAGGCCCTCTTCCATATTTATTCCCTTGTTCCTGCACATGTATTTGCTTTTAGGAGAAGAATTTGGACTGGTTTCCTCGGATGCGAGCTATGTCCCTCGTTAGCAATGAAGGTGACAGTGAACAAAATGAGATTCGGAACCTGCAGGAGAAGTTGGAATCGACCATGAGTCTGGTCAAACAGCTGTCCGGTCAGCTGGCGGAGCTCAAGGAGCAGGTGAGTGCACTCGGGAGATGGATCTGGGGGTGGGCAGGGGGATGTGAAATCATTCACCACTGGGAGAGAGGGGTGGCTGGAGACTCCTGGGAGCAAGATTGTTATCCACGATGGATTGTAAATTCCAATTTAAAAAAACCCCACGTTGTGTTGTAAGAACCAAATCTCTGCAAGCAGAGGCTACTTCTACTTATCACACCTCCCCATCTTGTGCGACACGTCTATGGAACAGGGAAGGAAGGAGCAGATGCTGAAAGACAAGGACCTCTTTGGACTTTTTGATAGAAAATCGTATTCTCTGCCATCATAGCCATTACTAAATTCATCAGAAAGGCAGATCGTCCTTAGTACCTGTCATTTCAATGCTACAATCAACCCCTTCATCGTGTAAAATTGTGAGCATTAGTAAAAATAATATCAAAAGTAACCGTGGTAGGTTTTAAAATGACTAAGGTGATGGCGATGATTATATGTGTGTGACAAGCAAGGGCTGCTTTAAAAGAACCATGGTTCCTCTTTCTTAACCACAGAGAGGGGTTTGCTCTGTTTCTCTGCCTAGGGAAATACACTTTAAAAAATATTTTCCCTTTTTTGATAAATATATTTTCTATGATGCTGGACAGACTATAGGTGCTTGGGAAATATTCACCCAACATTGTGTGTCCCACCAGCACTGAGAAAGAGTGAGAAAATCAGCTCAACGCCTTCTCTCTTTTCCCCCAGATGACAGAACAAAGGAAGAATAAGCAGAGACTGGGCTTTCTCGGATCAAACACACCCCATGTGAATCATCACATGCCACCACACTGATACCATGGGGGCAGCCGTGACTAGCCTTTCATCAGTGTACTGCCTGATCACTGAATAAAGAACTGAGATGGAGGGGAGTGAACAGTGCCTATTGTTGAAAAGTTAAAAACAACCAAGTGCCAAGATGTTGAGTGGTTTAGCTCCGAGAACAATTTCTAACTGTGATTTCATGGTTGAGAAGACCAAACTTAAAATGCAGCCACTAAAAAGCACACATCACGCATTCTTAATGCAAAGAGAGGTCCCTTGCTCAAATGGACGGAGAAGGTAGGGGGAGGCGGGGTGGAAGGAGATGCAGGGCGGAGAGAACTACCTTTGGCTGAATCTATAAGAGTCCATTTTGTCTTAAATGCTGACTGCAACCTTTGTCATGGTTGGTTGGAGTTTCTTTCTTTTAATTATGGCATATAGGTCAGTGATACAGGAAGTCATATTTTGGTGGCTAAGTTTTACTAAGGGAAATAACTGAAAAGATTAAAAATGAGAGTTGCAAAGAAAAATGTTAATGCTTCCAAACCGTAGCTGTCACAGGCCAATTTCCGTATTTATAATGTGCAACACAATGGATTTACAGCTCTAGGAACTAGAGCTTTGGAGCTTATGCCCCTCGGGCTGACAACGCGACTGAAATGTGATTTCCCTCTCCCAGATTCAGAGGGGCTCTGTCAATGTGGAGCACAAAAAGAGGTTTTCATAAAACGTGTTTAAAAACATGCTTAAAGTCATGTAGAGGCTAAGACTTTTAAAAGATTTGGGGACAAAAAAGCTGACAGTAAGCCCCAAGGACGTATGTATGCTATTAAAATACATTGAGATTAATAAATGAACATGCTTAAAGGTGATAGGAAATATTGAGAAACTTATGATGGTGGCATTGCTTTTTATAAATATGGAGTAAAAACTATTTGATTCATGTTTGCTGTGCTTAAGAACTGAGTGGTTTCATTTATCCTATTCTTGCAGTTAGGAAAAAAAATCCAAGAAACATATTGAATACTCAAGAAAATGCAGCGTTTCAATTGCATATTTTAAACTGTATCAGTAAGAGCTTTTCAAAATGTAAAGAGATAATAACCTCTTCCTCAAATTGTTTGTGTGTTAAATTATGCAACCAGAATTTGTGGAGGGAGAAATTAACCTGCCATGCTTGTATTATTCTTAACGATTATGCTTTTAGAATGTTAAGACAAAATTCAGATCATGAAAGTGTTAGGAGAACTGCCACGTGGCAAGAGAGCAGGCACGTGACACCAGACTCTTGGAGGTGCTCTGCAAGCTGACCTTTCCTGGTCGCTGCCCCCAAAAGAACAAAAAATTGCATTGTTAAACTCTCATGTTATTACCACCAAGGTTTAAGTTCAGGACAGTGTTTGCTATGACCATTTTTAAAGCTTTTGGATTATTTTAATATACTTTAAGCTATTGGCTCCTAAAATTCTCAAATCATGGTCTGGGTAGATGATAAAGGATGCCTGAACCAATCCTTTTTCCACACACCCCGTTAAAATGTAGACTTGGAGGAAAGCTGTTGAAACCCAGAGCAATGAATTTTTGTACTGAATCTGCTGGTACACCTCCCCCGCTCCTCCAAATACCTCCCCAAGTTAAGAATTCCTTACTCTGATCTGATAGTATTTTTCCTAACCAGTTGCTGAAGGATCGTGATCCAAAGATACTCAGAAACTGGGATATATATCTGTATGCAACACAGAACTTTGAACCTAGGAGGCATTCAGTAAATGTATGAGAAATTACACTGTCATTCGATCCTAATGCTTCATTGAAACTTTATATCATATATTTGATTTTTTAAAATGGCATCACCAAAACTGAAGTAGACCAAAGCAGCCATTTTTTAAAAAAATCCAAGACCATTATTGTTAATAACAGTATTAGATGAAAAGTACCTTTTAAAGTATTTTAATTAGGCAGAGAGTTTCACGGGTAGGGAAAAGAAGAGAAAGGTGGGGAACACTGGCTATATTCCAATGTCAGAACTTATCCCTGTTTAGCACAAAGTAAAATTTTTCTGATGGATGTTCCAGCATCAAGAAAATAAGTTAATTTGTACAGATGAGAGCAACCTGCCTTTCAGATGAACTATCTAGTCTTTTCTTACACTTTTTTATAGAGAATGAGCCATTGGGTAGGTACTGCCATCAAGAAATGGCTTAACCTCCCCAGCCATTGTGGAGTGGGAGGTCACGGTGTCACAGTGTGTTTTCTCCTATGAGAAGTATTCAAAAGCGATTACAACTAACCAGACTCTTAATTAATCAAAATTGAAATATTTCTCAGTTGTTTCTCTTTTTTCCTGCCTAAATACTTTAAGACTATAAAGCGAAAAAAACAAAAGCAAACAAAAAACGGCCGTTTCAAGGCTATGAAATTCATGATGGAGAAGATAATCACGGGGAAATTTGACATTTGCTATAAATTTATGTTTGTTTTGTATATGTTTGTTAATGCAACTGGAATATTTGACCTAGGCAAGTATCAATTAACATTCTCATATTTATATAGCAATATTAAAAGAAATATGATCATCTTTGATTTTGATGTTAAGGAAAATGTTTTACTATTTAGTTATTAAAACCCATATTGGTTTAAAAGTATAAGTTTCCTCTGAACATAATTTTTAATTTCAAAAGGATTTTATTCCCCTACATGTTCCATTCTGAGGTCCAAGAGTTTCATGCAAGTATGTTTTAAGACTATAATATTAAAAAATAAATTTTATACATGTAAAACATATTTAAACTAACTTAAAAAAGTTAGACAGGGCTTATTTTCTTTCATACTGAAATTTTTCTGTTGGTGATGAGGATGCAGTTTCTAGTGGATTACTGATAAGTCAGGAAGATATTTCATTCAAGTCAGAACTAATTGTTTCCTTTTTCCGTATTCTCAGCTCGCAACTCATTGTTTTGGCTGCTCTTTTTAGTTTATAGTTGTTTTGTTAGAAACAATCATGCAGTAGGGCCCACCCTCTACTCTGACACCCCAGGGCTGAGAATGAGCAGAGAGGCTGGGGATCTGGAGACTTGGGGAGGGAAGGTGCAGATTGGGACTTCGCTATGATTAGGAGAAAGGAGTAAAGGATAGATAATAGGATGAACAGGGCTTACCCTCCAGGGACCCAGTAGACTGGGACATAAGTAAGTAAATATTGCACAAGTATAATGATGTGACAGATTACAGGCTCAAGAGATAACCCTTAAACATGCAAAGAACAGGGCTTTGTGGGGAGTAGCCATAAGAGATGTGTTCCCTCCAGCAGTTCTTAAATCTTTACAGAATAAGAAATCAGCATATTCTGACCCACAGACCTGTTCCAGGATGCCCTGACACATGATACAATGCAAAGAGGGGTGCAGCAGGCATCTTAAAAACAAGCACAGGTGCCTACAGGAACCAGGCAAGTGACTAAAATGCATGCAAGTGTGAGGGGCACACTGTATGAAGGGAGGGGGAAGCCTGTGGAGAGCTTCTTTTTTTAAAAAAAAATATATATATATATACTTTTTTTCATATTTTTTTCCATCATGGTTTATCCCAGGATACTGAATATAGTGCCCTGTGCTATACAGTAGGACCTTGTTGTTTATCCATTCTATATGTAATAGTTTGCATCTGTTAATGTGGGGAACTTTCTGTTTGCAAAATTTAACACCTAATTCCACTTTGAAGAAAATGCCTGAGGCCAGTTGAGGCCCTCTAGTCACTCATTTGTTATCTCTGAAAGCATTGTTGATAAAGCTACCCCATTTAGTAGAAGAAAATACACTATACCAAAATGGAGCAGAGGAGCTAAAATGCATGTGAAACTTGAGAAATCTGAAAACAAATCCAGGTGTCACCTCTGAACTGAAGTGTTTCCACAGACTTGAATTAATTTATAAAATTATCATACCAGTTCTTCTCATTTCACCAGTAGCCTTTTTTTTTTCCTGCTGTAGAGGAATGCTACATTTGCCTCAAAAAACATGATTCTAATATATGTCAAACCCAGATAAGTATAACTTATAAATTATTATTAATAAAATTGAATTTGTTTAGCTTTTTTGCATGTGATACTTTAAGTGCTTTATTCATTTCTTAACGTTTCTGAATAATGTATCCATTGGTATGAAAGTCATTATTATTGCTATTTTACATAATGAGACATGGGGGACAAAAATTTTGGTGACTTGAATCACACTGGTGAGCTAATCCAGGTGGACCATTGTGTCCAGCGCTTATTGAGAGTTGGTCAAATTCCCAGTTGGCCAACACCTACTGGTATACCTACATCCTGGTAATACACAGCAGGGGCTCTGTGGGTACAGGCCGTTTGGCCATCCAGGATTTCCTGATTCTTAACCCCCAGAGCATGGGACAGCTGAAATCAAAATGACTTGCATGAATCACACGCAAACCACAAAGAGAATTCTCTGCTCACATGGTCAATTTCTAGTGTCCTTGAAGCTGTGTGGCAAGAATTGTTTTGTTTTGTTTGGGATCCGGGGAAAGGTTTGGGGAGGGAAATTGGACAATGTGTTCCTCTTCCAGTGAGAGTAACTAGCACGAAGGGTGGGAGGATACACGTGGAGGGGAGTGTGATGGACATTTGAACGTCACCCTGCCTTTGACTGTCGACCGCAGTGCTTTGAGGAAGTCTTGGGAAGGCTAGTCTTCAGAGCACAACAGCAGGCCAGAAATCTGTGTACTTGAAC
Organism: Balaenoptera acutorostrata; assembly: GCF_949987535.1. Classification (NCBI taxonomy): domain Eukaryota; kingdom Metazoa; phylum Chordata; class Mammalia; order Artiodactyla; family Balaenopteridae; genus Balaenoptera; species Balaenoptera acutorostrata. Next base: position 85,035,893 of record NC_080074.1, read on the forward strand.
CTCTCCTGTGTCCTTCCCCAACAGCAGAGGCGCTGGCACGCCACATGGAACGTGCCACATGGCAAACAAAGAAACACAGAGACCAAACCTGATCAAAGTAGGAAATTTATAAGAACAGAGAGAAGTTGTTGAACTCAGTTTGACTCAGTCTAACAGAAAATTCTGGTCTTTACACTTCGATGTGGATTTCCCCCTAGATTAGCCTGTTCCTTTTTCACTCTGGTCCTTGGGGTAAAATCAGCTTCAGGTAGAATTGCCCTCCTAACAGCTGTGGGAATGTGGATACAGGTGTGGATTCCCTCTACAATCCACTGCAGCACCTCCTTCCAAAGTTCTCCTTCCCTCAAATCTATTTGTGTAGGAAAAACCTTCTTCTGAGGCTGCTGCCTGTTCTAATAACTGGGGTTTTCGTTTTGTTTTTATAATTGTCTTCACTGTGGACAGTTGTATCTGCCTTTCTGTCTGCCGTAACCTGTTCCCTCTCTTTCAACATGGATCAAATGATTTTTTGCGATCCTGGTCTTCTCAGCAGTATATTCAAATAAAAATTTTGTGAACACATTACCTTAAAATTAGACCCTGCTTCATAAAAAATACTAATGTATTTTATATCATTTAGGGTTTTATTGGAGAAAAAAAATCAGGTTGGGGGACATGGACTAAGAGGATTTTAAGGATTTTTTTTTAATTTATTTATTTATTTATTTATCTTTGGCTGTGTTGGGTCTTCGTTTCTGTGCGAGGGCTTTCTCTAGTTGCGGCGAGCGGGGGGCCACTCTTCATCACGGTGTGCGGGCCTCTCACTATCGTGGCCTCTCTTGTTGCGGAGCGCAGGCTCCAGACGCGCAGGCTCAGTAGTTGTGGCTCACGGGCCCAGTTGCTCCGCGGCATGTGGGATCTTCCCAGACCAGGGCTCGAACCCATGTGCCCTGCATCGGCAGGCAGATTCTTAACCACTACGCCACCAGGGAAACCCAAGGATTTTAAGGCTTTGACATCATGCAGTTGTAGTGAAGAGCTGGTGAAGAGCTCGATGGAAGGCTGCTGCTTCTGCATCAGTGGTGGTAGGTCTGAAGTCACGGCGAGTCAGTGGGGCTGGTGGTCAGGAGAGAAAGCTGGGTGTGAGGCACGGAAGAGCAAGGACAAACTAGGACCCATGAGAACAAAATTCGCAACTAGCTTTTGCTACCTCCAAACTCCATAGCTCATGTGACATAAAAAAGAAGCTAGTGTCCTTCACCGTGGAAATGCATGTGCATCTGACCCAAGACTCAGCGAAGCTGAAGAGGAGATCTGATGGGAACTGGAAGATGGAAGACTGTGGACCTGCCGCTGCCCACACCAGCATGGTGAGCAGGAGATCAGGCTTCAGTGGTACCTGTTGCCTACTCCTGAACTTAATGACTGTTGCTTCACTCCCACCTTCCAAATCTCATGAAAATATCTCCTGTGGTCAAAATTAACCTATAATCCTATGAGAGAGGGGATTCTGAGAAACATATTTCCAGCTAAGCTAAACTGACGTAGTGCAAAGCCACTCCACTGGAGTAGAACTTAATGCTCCCCAATAGTGACGCTCCTCCTTGTACTGGACACACAAAGGACACATTTCCCAGCGCCCATTGCAGTTTGGTGGAAACACACAACTAGTTCTTTTTTTTTTAGATTTTTTTAAGGGTTTGTATTTTTTTAAGGGTTTTTTCTGTTTGTTTGTTTGTTGGCCGTGCCGTGCGGCATGCGAGATCTTAGTTCCATGACGAGGGATCGAACCCGTGCCGCCTGCGGTGGAAGTGCGGAATCTTAACCACTGGACCACCAGGGAATTCCCTAGATTTATTTATTATTGAGGTAACTTTGGTTATAACATTATATACGTTTCATGTGTACAACATTATATTTCTATTTCTGTGTACCCTACAGCCTACCCACCACCAAAAATTTAGTTTCCGTCCATCACCATGCAGTTGATCCCTTTTACCCATTTCGCTCCTCTGGTAACCACTACTCTGTTCTCTGTATCTACATGTTTGTTTTTGTTTGGTTTGGTTTGTCCATTTATTCTGTTTGTTTGTTTTTTATATTCCACAAATCAGTAAAATCATACTATATTTGTCTTTCTCCATATGACTTATTTCACTTAGTATAGTACCCTCAGGGTCCATCCATGTTGTCACAAGTGGCAAGATTTCATCTTTTTTATGGTCATTAGTATTCCATTGTGTATCTATATATACCACATTTTCTTTATCCATTCATCCATTGATGGGCACTTAGGTTGTTTCCATATCTTGGCTATTGTAAATAATGCCATGATGAACATAAGGGTGCATATATCTTTTCAAATTAGTATATTCATATTCTTTGGATAAATGCCCAGAAGTAGGATGGCTGGATCATATGGTAGCTCTAGTCTTAACTTATTGAGGAATCTCCATACTGTTTTCCACAGTGGCTGCACCAATTTACAGTCCCACCAACAGTGTACCAGGGTTCCCTTTCCTTCACATTGTTTCCAACATTTGTTATTCCTTGTATTTTGATGATAGCCATTCTAACAGGTGTGAGGTGATATCTCATTGCAGTTTTGATTTGCATTTCCCTGATAACTAGTGATGTTGAACACCTTTTCATGTGCCTATTGACCATTTGTATTTCTTTAGAAACATTTTTTTTTTAATTTTTATTTATTATGTTTATTTTTGAATGTGTTGGGTCTTCGTTTCTGTGTGAGGGCTTTCTCCAGTTGCGGCGAGTGGGGGCCACTCTTCATCGCGGTGCGCGGGCCTGTCACTATCGCAGCCTCTCTTGTTGCGGAGCAGAGGCTCCGGACGCTCAGGCTCAGTAGTTGTGGCTCACAGGCCCAGTTGCTCCGCGGCATGTGGGATCCTCCCAGACCAGGGCACGAACCCGTGTCCCCTGCATTGGCAGGCAGACTCTCAACCACTGCGCCACCAGGGAAGCCCTAGAAACATTTTTAATCGGGTTGTTTGTTTTTTTGTTGTTGAGTTGATATGAGTTCTTTATATATTTTGGATCTTAACCTCTTATCGGATATAGGATTTGCAAATATCTTCTCCCATTCAGTAAGTTGTCTTTTCATTTTGATGATGGTTTTCTTTGCTGTGCAGAAGCTCTCTAGTTTGATGAAGTCCCATTTGTTTATTTTTGCTTTGGTTTTTCTTGCCTGAGGGGATATATCTAGAAAGATATTGCTTAGACCAGTGTCAAAGTGCATACTGCCTATGTTTTCTTCTAGGAGTTTTATAGTTTCAGACCTTACATTCAAGTCTTTAATCCATTTTGAGTTGAATTTTGTGTATGGTGTGAGACAGTGGTCCTAAGTTTCATTTTTTCACATATGGTTGATATGACTAGTTCTGATTAGTGGATTGTGAGTGCAGTTGACAAGCAGGGGCTGTAGAAAAAGGTCCCTGTACAACCTCAAGTTCTTTCCCCACCACATTAATCATGGAGGCCAAGATGGAACCAGCCTGAATCCCCAAGTCACTGCTTTGAAGGGAACTACCCTGGAGATCCTTGATACACACAGCAGAATTGATATGAGTGAGAAATAAACTTTTGTGTGTTAAGTCATTGAAATTTAAGGGTTTTTTGTTTTTTGTTAAATAAATGAGATTGGGGTATGTGTGATTGTTGCTGTAGCATAACCCAGCCTACCTGACTAATCCAGACATATGTATTAGGCACCAGAAAATTGACCCAAATATACAACTTCTGGGAGGTGTGCAAGAAAAATATAAAGAAAAATCTATGTAGGCAAAATCGAATTATTTATCATTTAAAAACTGAATGTAGTCCAAAGGTCCAGTAATTTGGGGTGTGTTTTAAAATTTATGGTTCAATCATAGGATGGAATGTTATGAATCTATGAGAAGTATGTAAACTGAGGCAGCATTGGAAAACCGTCAGGATAAACTTTAAAAATGCCTACAAATTATATGTACACTATTAACTATAGAAAAGCATGTTTCTCAAAAAGACTTAAACAAAATACACTATAATGGTATTTGTTTTAAAACAGCTATAGGATTATACAGTATTTTCCTTTTTTATTTTCTAAGCTTTCTATAGTTTTAAAAATTGCTTTTATAGTATAATAACATTTTTTAAAAAGAAATGAAAGTTGTATTAAATCCAGCAAGTGTTTTCTAGGAACAAGTTTTCCCAAACTCATTTACATTTGTATAGGATCATTGGAATTGTAGATTAAATAAATACAATAGCCACAGTTTATACTGATTTCAACAAGACATTTAAGAAAAGCTGCATGATATTCCTTTGGACAAGATAGCAAATTTGTCCTTGATTAGAGTAGAGTTCTACAAATATGCATGCAAGTGAACAATTTTACCTAACATGAGATTAGGGTAAAATATCCTTGGCCTGTTGTTAGTTCTCTGTCCTTGGCCTTTTCCTGACCAACATTTATTCCAATGTCTGGAATAAAAAAATAGCAAAATTATAAAATGTGGAGATGACATAAAATGATGACAAAGTAACAATACGGTCAGAAAACTAGAATAGTGAACAAAGCTATTGTGATGAACTTTAACTGGGAGAAATGTAAAGTTTAGCTCTAAAGAGCTCAGTTACATAAATATAGGGTAGAGAAGACAAACATTCATGTAAAAATCAAACAGACCTTGAGATTTTTAATAACTTATAGCTCTATACTTATATATTCATTTACTTCAACATATGTTTATTTAGTGTCTATTATATTTAAGGAATATTGCAGAAGTCCAGGCAAGATATGATGAGGGTTTTATCTCAAAGAGTATGCATTGAGGATAGAAAGACAGGTTGGTTGAATACAAGAAATATTCAAAAGGGAGAATGTACAGAAGGTGGTGCCCAACTGCATACTCAAGAAGGAGGAATCCAGAATGATTCTTGGAGGGACTTCCCTGATGGTCCAGTGGTTAAGACTCCACACTCCCAGTGCATGAATGGGGAAATAGTGGTGCTGTTCATTGAGCTGGGGAATACTGAAGGAGTAGGCTATAGGGGGGAAGTAAAAGATAAGTTTATTCTTGGACATACTGAGTTTTAGTTCTTTAAGAGACATCTGGGAAAGAGTATCTGTTAGACAGTTGGATATAAGGGTCTAGAGTCCATGAAAGATGTCAGGGCTAGAGATAGAAGATGTAAGAGTCATCAAGACATAACATGACAGAGAGACCAAAGAAGTAAATAAATGCTGAAAGACAGAGAATAGACATTAAGAAGAGAAGAAGATCAAGGGTAGAGCCCCAAAGAACATCTAGCAAGAGAAGCCAAAAAAAAGTGAGAAAGAAAAATCAGAGAGCTAATGTGAGAACAAAAAAGGAATGATGTATCAGAAGTCAAGAGAGGAGAGAGATTCAAACAGGTACAGAATTTCCTATCAAATATGTTAGTAGACTGTCAGAGCCTCATATACCCCCTAACTTTATATTTGTAAACATAAAAACTAGAGAGTAATACCATACCTAATAATACAATATAGAAACAAAATTCCATCATCACACATAAACTAGATAATACCATTATTAAAGCAAAGAAAAGTCTATTAAGGAATTTTTCTAACTGCATCTGGGCCACTCCCTTGACATACCACTCTCAGAATCAGTTTGTGGACAGCCTAACGTAAGAAACTAGGGGAAAATTTTGACTCAGTCTCACAGTTTGTCCTTACACCAAGATATGGGCTGCTCTCATCTGGAAAATGGGTGACCATCCCCTTTTACATGAGAGCTATGCTCTGAGTCAGTCAGTACCCATGTCAACCTTCCTCTTCTCCCTTCTGTTCCCATCAAATCTTCTCATTCTACCTCTATAGGTAAACGTCCTGTATATAACTCTACAGGAAGTAGAATGGGGCAGGCGAGAAGCAAGGTTCATCTTGGCATGTCTACTCAGTGGAGGAAAACTGTTGTGAGACTGGACAGGAAGGTTGCTGGGAGTAATACATATATTGCTGCATCTAGAGAATCTAGAATTAGTGAAGAAAGAACACACTTCTACAAAAATTGCTTGCTAGGCACTGCAATTTGGGCTGCTAGCATGCATATCAACCTGCTTGAGCAAGAGAAGTAAAGTGGGAATGAAGAAAATGGTCTTCTTCTTCCAAAGGGAGCTCCATGTTCTCCTTCCTCCAGCATGGCTGATTGAGGGCAGCTAGGAGGGTAGCACCAAATAGGCTCAGTGTAGCACAGGACACCCTACGGAACCAAGTCCTGGCCTCCCTTTCAAGTCAACCTTCACAGGGTAGAGATATAACTGAATGCTGAATTAAAAAGGACGTGGCAGCAGAGCCTTCTCTGCATCTGAAGTTTTTAAATTGAAGTCTAGTTGATTTACAGTGTTGTGATCATTTCTGCTGTACAGCAAAGTGAATCAATTATACACATATATATATTCTTTTTCTAATATTCTTTTCCATTATGGTTTATCATAGGATATTGAACACAGTTCTCTGTGCTATGCAGTAGGACCTTGTTGTTTATCCATTCTATGTATAATAGCTACATCTGCTAACCCCAAACTCCCACTCCATCCCTCCCCGAAACCCCTCCTTAATTTGGTTACATGAAGAATTACAGACAAGTGTAAGCTCAGGAAATTTTAAATGAGAAGCATATTTCTATCACCAGTTCAAACTCACTTCATAATTGCAGGGCCCAGTTTTCTGGCTTCAAGATACCCAACACATGACAATTTACCTGCTTTTCAATAGTTTCAACATTGTGCTATTGGTTTGACCTGTACCTTGTGGTATGTGCCTTCTCTTGGTTTAAAATAATCCAGCAATGTGTGGAGATGCATATAGACAAACACACAAATATTGGATGTACTATACTATGAAGTTGAGACTGACTTTGTGCCCTGCACAATCTTGTTCCTCTAGTGTCACCTTTAAAGACCCTGGGCTGGCTCAGTGAGTGAGCTATGCGGGCAGCCAATCCAACACAGTGTGATGGCCTATTCTGTGAAGGCCATGCCCATCCGTGATTGTCCAGACTCCATTGTCTATCTGATTTAAACTGCCCGTGACTCAATAATCACTTCTTTAAATTAAAACTAATTGTAAAAAATAAATTTAAAAATAAAAACAAAATAAAAATTGTAAAAATTTTTTTTTAATTAAGAAAATAATTGTGCTGTGTATGGAGGATGGGAGATAAAGTGGAACATGCTCTGTAAAAAAAGAACTCATGGGAGGGGAAGGGTTAGCTAAGAGAGGTATTCTATGGAGTCCAGAAGAAGGAGCTTGGAGGAGAAAGGAGAGGAGTCCACAGTTGGAGCACTCACAGCTGAGCTAATACTAGTAGCATCTAACATTCCCTGAATGTGCACCAAGGGATACTACATGCTGCACATGTTTTAACTTTTAATCTTCCTGTAACGCTATGATATATTTTAATTATCTCTAGTTTAAAGATGAGGAAACTGAGGCATGAAAAAGTTAAGCAATTTGCTCCAAATCCCACAGCTTATACGATCTGAACCAACACAGTCTGATTCTAAAAGCCATCCTCTCAGCCCATGGGCTATCCTGTGCACTGAAAAACAAACAGAAGATGTAGGACAAGTCATGCTGGAGGAGAGATGGAAATGTAGCAGTGTCATTAAATAATTAAAGTAGAAGTAGGAGAGGCAGAGGCAGGAGGAAAGCTAGGCAGCTCTCAGAAGATGAAGATCTAGGACAAATGCCTGAAGGATGGGAGAAAATGAAGACAAGCTCTGCCTCTTCCTACATTTATTTATCCATAAAACATCTGTCAAGGTCACACACTGTTTCAAGCACTGAGCTGGGCACTGGAGATACAAAGACAAAATATAACCACTATTCTTGAGAAGCTCACACTTCCAGAGTGAGATGGACCAATGTATATTTCAACACAATGTAGTAAATACTAAAGTATGGAAGGTTCCATGTCCAAAGTGTGGAAAGAGGTTGCACAGAGGAAATGGCATTGAAGAACTGAATGGGAAGTTAGAAGTGGCCGAGGAAAGGGCTCAGGGAGAATAGGCATTTGAAATCTCAGGCAGAGTGAAGGCAAACAAAGAGAGACAAGAAAAAAGGAACTGTGTTCATGGAATGGCCAAAGTTGCAGTGGCTGGTGTGTCCCGGAGGAGTAGTAAGAGCCAGGCCATGAAACTGTCCATGTTATTATCTTAAGAGCAATGGGAGAGAGGCCAGCAAAAGCTTTAACAGGAAGCAGAACATGGTCATGTTTAGTTTCAGAAAAGTAACTAGAGGCAGAGTGAGGGCTGGATTGGAGAGGAAGAAGTTATCAACAGGAAGGCCAGTTCAGTTAGGTTGCTGCAAATATCCACCCAAGAGAAGGCCTGTGTCAGGGCACTGGTGGTCTACAAAGAAGCATGGACAGCCCAAGAGACATAACTGAGTTAGAGGTCCAGGATTTTAGACCAATAGAGGGAGAGTTATTAAGGATTATCTCAAGATTCTAATTTGGAAGAGAGGGTAGATGTCCATTAGCACGGAGGGAAAATTCTTCACAGTGACTATGTTTGTGACCTGTCAAGTTTGAGGAAACTACCAGGCATCCAGATGAATATTATAGTAGACTCTATAATTGTTGAGGCAAAATAATATCATCATTGTGATCTCCTAACACCTTATTTTCAATGCCGATAGCTTCCCTATAAAAACATTAGTAACGGATTGTAGATGGTTGGCAACCGAATCAGTTGCCTGAAAGCTATAGATGGAGATGCAATAATCGCAGTGTATTTTGAGTTTAGTTAAGAAGGACCAAGATTTGCATCAAGTTTTACAATGCTTTAACATATGGTATTACTTTTAATCCCCCTAGTAATCCTAAAGGTAGGTATTTAATATCCTTCCAAGGTAATATTTAATATCTTTTCAATTTTGAGGAATTGAAGTTAGTTGTGTTAGTGATCACACAGTTAGTTAGCAGTGGAACTACAATTGGACCACCTCCTTCTACCTTTGCCTATAGAGAGAAACCATCCTCATGGGACTGCAAAGCCACTGAGGTCAGAACTGGTCTTGTTAATTCTTATGCTTCTGATGTTTATCACAATGCCCAGAATATGGTAGCACCGAATCACTGGATTTATTCGTTTGTGGAATGAAGATATGGATGACACACATCTAACATTCTAGAATTCTTTACTTTGTTAAAATAACACGATTGCATTCCTGAGTAAATATTTTCTTGGAAATGAAAAATTAAAGATATTAGGCAGGTGTTACTTCTTGTGACAAAGTTTGGGAGAAAGGGTAGATTCCATTAGGTAAAATAAAACTGTGGGAGGGGGTAATATTATAAAGAGAATATATAGAAAGAGATATTTCCATATAATCTAATTCATTTCCCATGCTGCTGGCAGGAAGACCCTTTCCTGAATCCCACCTGAACAAGCCTTTTCATTGCTGTCTTTCCAAGGGTGTGCTTATACACCAACTTCTTGTCTTCTCTGCCTGCCTCTCTCTATTTTATTACAGGACATTTTCATTGAGCTATCGAAATTGGATGTGTCAGACACATTAAAAGCAATGGCAGTTGTGGCAAGTTAGTTGATATATTTTAAAATAAACCAAGAGGGCCATGTTGATGTCAGGGGAATAAATTGCTCTATTTAGCAACAAGTGATTTATTTAACGGCAGTAGACAGGGTCCAAGGGATGCCAAGCTGCATACATTTGGGGAAGAGCTGAGCTGTTTCCTCAGAAATCTCTCATATGGGACCAAAATAAGAGCCAGAGAAGTTTGTGAGAAAATTAATTAAATTCTTGATTTGGGAATGACCCCAAGGAATGAATTTTATTTCCCATGTGCTGCAAAATTGACCTCGTAGCATCTCTGAAGGTGAGACACATTCTAGAAGCATCAGGTATGAGCACTGACCCAGACTTCATGGGTTTTCCTCAAACTGCAGCAGCAGCATTTTCCTGGCTCACCTCTGAGGACAAAGCGTGATGTTGCCAAAAGTGCGGGAAGCTGAGAGGCAGAAGTCTGGGACTTCACTCTTTCTTCCTCTCCCCATTCGACCTTGGTTGGTGGCTGCTAGATACAAGGTAATCAACACATCTGAATTGACTGAAATGTAAACTTGCAGAAGTACAGCACAGCAGCTAAAAGCACGGGCCCCCATTCTAGAAGGCCCTGATTGGCCTCCTGGTTCTGCCTCTTATTCACTGGCTGACCATGAACAAGTTTCTGGCCTTTCTGTGCCTCATTTTTCTCATCCGTAGATGAAGATAGTAGTAGTACTGATCACATACAGTTAATGTGATGTTAAATGAGTTACTACAATTACAGAGAGGACCACCTGCGATTGTCCCTTCTCTTATCATCGACAATTCCCTCTCCATTGGTTAAGTCCCCTCAGCAACACATCTACTGTAATAGCTCCCTTGAAAGAGAATCCTTGATCTTACATCCTTCTCTAGTTTTGACCTTATTTCTTTTCTCTCATTCACATAAAAACTCCTGGAAAGGATTGTACACTTGCTCTTTGATCCATTCCATTCAGATGTTTATCTTTACTATTCCAATGAAATTGTTCATTAGAATCACCGGTGACCTCCATCTTGCCTAATCTGAAGGTCAATTCTAAAGGTTCTCTCATGGGATACAACGTTCAGCAGCATTTGACCCATCCTGGATTCCCTCGTTCTGCAACACAACTCTTTCTTGGTTCTTTTCTTACTCCACTTGGCCACTCTTCCTTAGTCTTCTTTGCAGGCACTTCCTCACTGGACTGCCCCAGGGGTCAGTCTCTGGAACTTCTCTGTCCTTTTTCTATGCTCCCTGAATGATTTCATTCAGTCTCACACTAACTACAGATATAGATTTAAATACATGGCAATGACTCCCAAATCAATACCTGCAGCCCCAGTGTTTCCCCTGGAATCCCCCAGAATCCAACTCTTTTTTCACATCTCCACGTGGATGAACAATAGGTCTCTTAATCTTAGTTCAGTCAACCCTCCTTGTTCGAGGATTCCATATTTGCAAATTTATCTATTTGCTAACATTTATTTGTGACTCCCCAAATCAATCGTCATGGTGCCTTCTCAATCATTTGTAGACATGTGCAAAGCTGCAAAAAATTTGAGTCATCCAACATGCACGTTCCAACTAAGGTCACATGGCAACACTCTGGCTTCTTGTATCACCTCCCACAATGCAAATAAGCATCCTTTAGTGATCTCTTTAATACCACATTTTTAAAATTTGTGGGCTTTTCTTGGTAATTTCACTGTTTAAAATGATTCCTAAGCACTGTGCTGAAGCACTGTCTAGCATTGCTCTGTTCCGCAAGAATGTGGTGATGAGCTCTATGGAGAAAATACATGTGTTACATAAGCTTCATTCAGGAATGAGTGATCATGCTGTTGGCAATGAGTTCAATGATAATGAATAAACAACATATATTAAGTAAGGTATCTCTTTTTTTTTTAACTTGAGGAAATTAAAGAAGTTTTGAAGTAGATACATGTCATTTTAGATAGCTAAAAAGTGATCTGCTTTTCTACTGCATGAGTCTTGGTATCAGGCAAAGGCTACCACTTACTCTAGAAATCAAAAGATCCAGAAACTCACTTTCCCATCCCCTTTGCACCTAGAGTGAGGGGACTTGAACTAGGTTTGAGCTTTCAAGCTCAGCAACACTGAATTTGTAATATGGAGTGGAAACAAAGGGGCAGGGAAAAAAGAATTTAGGTTGCAAAGTCAGCCAAGGCAGCCATATCAAGACTGCAGCAAATGTATCCTGTATCTGCACCAACTGCATTGTGACTGTGAGCTGTGGCATCCAAAGTTCAGCAGCAGTGATAGGAGCTCATTTTGAGCAAGTGTAGGGATTTGATTTTGCCTGTTGTCTCACTGTATTGCTTTCTTCTATTCCCGCCCATTTTTCAGCTGATTCCTCCAATCTCCCTGGACTTTCTATGTTATTGTCACTTTCCATGCAACTGACTAATATTCTGTTACAAACAAGTGCCCTGGCTTTAACCAAAGCGATATAAGGGAGAGACCAGAAGGATATACTGGGCAGAGTGATCAGAGAAGCAGAAAGGAGACAGGAGAGTTGAGTGTTGTGGACATAAAGAGACAAAAGACACAAGGACATAATGAAATGCAGCACCAACTGGCAAAACGAATGCTGTGGTAGAACCACGAGTGAACAGAGATCACTGAGTATGGGAAATAAGAGATTTTAGTGCCTTTAGTGGGAGTGGTTTCCAATTTAAGATAGAGTTGATGCCAGAGAATACTGTGAAATGAAAGGGAAGAATGGTGCACAACATGAGGTGTCTTTAAACAGAAGCATAGGTCATATATTGGTCCGTTGACAAAAAGATTGTAATCAAGGTCATGTTTTGATCAGTTGACAAAAATATTGTAATCAGGGGCTCACTGGAACCCAACTCTATATTCCCCCTAGGAGCAAGGGTTCAGTATTCATTAATTCAGTGTTCATGATGAATTTGTAGAATATAGCTATTGTGAATGACAATCCGTTGTATATCCAAAGCTTATCTGTGAATTCCTCCCACCCCATTCTTAATCTCTGAAAATAACTTCATTCCTCTAGCTGCTTGGGCCAATCAGTTACCTTTGTTCCTCTTTTCCTCTTGCCTCCAACATGCAATCAGCCAGTCCTTTCATATCTTCCTTTGAAATTGCTCCACTTCTTACACCTTCATTCTTTCAAGCCTGGTCCAAACCATGATCACTATGATGATGGCAATAGCATCCTAATTGGTTACCCTGTTCCCATCCATCACCATGCCCACCCTTCACATTCAGGTAAGTCAGATCGTGTCATTCCTCCACTGAGAACCTTCCAATGGTTTCTCTTCTTATTCAGAGCAAAGGCCAAAGTCCTCACCATGGCTTTCAGCTACACTGTTACCTCTCTTGATCCTCTAACACATCATGACATGCACGCCCCTTAAAACCTTGCACTTTCTCTCTTTTCTTCAAACATTCGTCCTGCAAGGATTCACATGTCTCACTTCCTCGCCGCCTTTGTGTCTCTCCTCAAATGTCAGCTTATCAGAGAAAGCTCCCCTCGGTACTACTCCATGTAGAGTTGCACCTTCCTCAATCTCTCTCTCCTTTCCCCGCCTGATTTTTCTTCATATCAATTATCACTCAATATATTATATATCTGTTTAATGTTTCCTCTCAATAGAATGTAAGCTTTTTTTTTTTTTTTTTTTTTTAAAATATGGAACGCTTCACGAATTTGCGTGTCATCCTTGCGCAGGGGCCATGCTAATCTTCTCTGTATCGTTCCAATTTTAGTATATGTGCTGCCGAAGCGAGCACAGAATGTAAGCTTTTTGAGGGCAAGAACTTTACCTGTTTATGTTCACTGCTGTTTCCCCAGTGCCTAAAACGGTACCTGACACAGAGCAAATGCTAAATAAATTAGTATTCTGATCGATTATTTGATTTCTTTTACGTGAAATGGAGATAATATTATTCCTATTTCACACTGTGATTTATCCGTAACAATGTTAAAATATACTTCCGACTGCCTTCCCTCTTTACTGGGCATGCCCCTGGGCCATCTTCAACAAGTTTGCTTAGGGAAAGCACATGCTCACTGCTGCCCTAAGCAACACATCCCAAGCCAGGTATCAGGAATGGTGAGGTTATCTACTGCCCCGGCCTCTTGGCTTTGGTAAAGGGGATTGAGAATGATGGTGTTGGTTCAGAATATCATCTTCAAAACTCTACGGATCAAAAAAAAAAAAAAAAAAAACTCTACGGATCATGGGCTCTGATTGTCCCATAAATTACCTGTTTTCTTCCCAGCATGAGTTATGGAGGAGACAGCTTTCTTCTCAAAGGAAGTTGTGCCATTTGAAAAGTTTTCTTCCCACGCAGGGTGCATCACAATGAGATTACCATCCAGCCAACCGTGGAATTGTGACTCAGGACATTTCGTGTAGATTTGATGCTTAAGAAGTTAGCTGCATGATTCCCAGCTGTTAAGGCCCCTGACCAAGAATGTTTGCTTAACTTTGAAAGAAAGGTTTCCTTTGGAACATAACTTCCTGGTGAACAGGATCAGGTGTTGCTTAATATATATGAAATGGATACAGAGTAAACCATGGGCTTATGCAGGGTAATTAACTGCTTAGGCAAACCCACTCTTCAGTTTTGGTCAGCAAGCCAAAATTTTAGGCAGTCCGGGCTGGAAGCCACGTGCACTGAGGGTCTGTGAAACCACCCACAGACTCATCATTCTTCCAGGCTCAGGCTCCTCAAACAAAAATCCCACTCTGTTCCCAGGCCGGAGAGCCTCCAGGGCTGGAATTGCTCAAGCCTCAGTTCACAGACATGTCACTGTATTCATTTGCTCCGTAGGTATGCGTGCAGGTTGGCCCCATACACGACAGTCCCAGTTAATAGAGACTCAGGGAATGGATGTTTATGGCAAAAAGAACACATGTTCATTGTGAAAAATTTGGAACCTACAGGAAACATCATGAATAAAAAAGGGACTCATAATTCTAAGGCCCAGAAACTAAACTGTTAACAATTTAGTGTATATCCTTCCAGCCATTTATTATATGTGTGGCAGTGTGTATGGTTTTAAATAAGTTGGATTATTCTCACGTTTTTTTCATAATCCTTTTCTACTTACTATTTTATTGTGGACATTTTCCCAGGTCATTAATTATTCTGCTATAGTGATTTTTTGAATAGCTGTCCACTATTCCAACATATAGACGTACTGTATTTTATTTAATAATGCTTTACGGCTTAACATTTAGATAATTTCCAGTTTTCCATTTTTTTTTTTTAATAAATTTATTTATTTATTTATTTATTTTTGGCTGTGTTGGGTCTTCGTTTCTGTGCGAGGGCTTTCTCCAGTTGCGGCAAGCGGGGGCCACTCTTCATCGCGGTGCGCGGGCCTCTCACTATCGCGGCCTCTCTTGTTGCAGCGCACAAGCTCCAGACGCGCAGGCTCAGTAGCTGTGGCTCACGGGCCTAGTTGCTCCGCGGCATGTGGGATCTTCCCAGACCAGGGCTCGAACCCGTGTCCCCTGCATTGGCAGGCAGACTCTCAACCACTGCGCCACCAGGGAAGCCCCAGTTTTCCATTATTACAGACAATGCTGTGATGAACATTGTTGCACATAAAGTTTGTGTACATCTCTGATTATTTTCTAAGAATAAATTCACTGGAGGAAAATCATACAATCAAAACGTATGAATGGTCTTAAGGCTTCAAAAAGTTTTTGGCCAGTATATACTCTTACTCACAGAGCAGGCAAGGGTCCCCTTTCCAGAGGTGGCTTTTAGAGGCGGCTACCCTGGGAGTCCCTCTCAGGGTCTCCCTGCCCCTAATGGATCTAACCTGTACCCCCAGAAGCTGCCCCAGGGAAGTAGTGTGCAGAAGGCTGTCTCTGCCCCTCAGGGCCTTCCGGGCTGCATTTATTCATCTCTACAGCTGGGCCAGCTGAAGCATGTGGAGGTCAGGTGATGTGCATGGGGCCATGCAGCCAGTGGTGACTCAGCCAAACCGCTCCAGCTCCTGAACCTTGCTCAGATCACAAGGTTGAGAGCACTTGCTTCCCTGAGGCCCATTATTCCCAAATAATTAAAAGAGGCCACGTGCACTTGAGTTTGTGGATATTCAGTTTGGGAATGACTGGTCCAGGCCCCATGACTTTGCTAATTGGTGACACTAAATGCTGTACAATCCTGTTTTCCTTTTCCTTTTTGGAACCAGTCAGAGAATGAATTGTAGAGTTTCCCTCCACAACATAATTTGCAGTCCAGCTGTGCGATGGGTGTCTCCCGGCGTCCACCTGAAACTCTCAGACTCAGAGGCATAACTGCTGAACTGGATCAAAACAAAATTCTGATTCATTATGACTCACACATAAAACCCAAGCTGCCTAGTAAGGCACCAGAACACCCTTAGCAACATAAGAAAACCTCTGGTGACACAGATTGGCCCTAAGATGGAGGCCTCTTGTCTACTTAATCCTTCATCCATTAAGGTGGATTAAATTCAGGTGACCCATAAGTCAGCAACCCTAGTAAGACTGAGTCTTTGCAGATGATTGGGCCAGCATGAGGGATGACTGCATCTGATTCACGACGGGTCCATGCTTCCAATGGTTTGCTGTCCCTGGATTACTCCCTGGAATGGCGCCTATGAATTCAGGGTCCTCCATGGACATTGTGCTTTGTTCTGATATTCAGTACTTAGCCATAGACGGTGGGAGTTGAAACCCAGATGTTCCTCTAGTTGCTGGCACCATTTGCACAAGGGGTAAGAGAAAGTGGAAAAGCATCAATTCAATTTTTTAAGTAGATATAAGCCTATTCAGATTGCCTATTTCTTCTTGTGTGAGTTTTGGCAGATTGTACGTTTCAAGGAATTGGTCTGTTTCATCTAGGTTATCAAACTTGTGGTCATAGAGTTGCTCATGGTATTTTTGATTATCCTTTTAAGGTCTATGAGATCTGTGGTGATGTCCTTTTTTCATTTCTGTTTTTCATTTCTGTGTCCTCTCTCTTTTTTTCTCAGTTAGCCTGGCTACAGGGTTATTGATTTTATCGATCTTTTCAAAGAACCGGCTTTTGATTTCATTGTTTTTCTCTATTGATTTCCTCTTTTCAATTTCATTGATTTTTGCTTCACTTTTTACCATTTCTTTTCTTCTGCTTCTTTGGATTTAATTTCCTCTTCTTTTTCTAGCTTACTAAGATGGAATCCTAGATGGCTGATTTTAGATCTTTTTTCTTTACTAATATATGCATTCAATGCTATAAATTTCACTCTAAGCACCACTTTCACTGCATCCCACAAATTTTGATAAATTGAGGTTTCATTTTCATTTAGTTAAAAATTTTTAAAAATTTCCCTTAAGATTTCTTCTTTGACACATGTTTTATTTAGAAATGTGTTGTTTAATCATTAGGGAGTATTTTGGAGTTTTCAGCTGTTTTTCAGTTATTGATTTCTAGTTTAATTCTATTGTGGTCTGATAACAGGCTTGTATGATTTCTAATCTTGTAAATTTGTTAAGGTATAGTTTATGTCCCAGAATGTGGCCTATCTTGGTCAATGTTCCACGTGAACTTGAGAAGAATGTGTATTCTGCCATTGTTGGATGATGTCGTCTATAGAACTCAATTATATCCAGTTGATTGATGATATTTGTTGAGTTCAAGAATGTCCTTACTCATTTTCTGCCTGCTGGATCCGTCCATTTCTAATAGAGGGTTCTTGAGTTCTCCAACTATATTAGTGGACTCATCTATTTCTCCCTGCAGTTCTATCAGATTTTGCCTCACATATTTTGATGCTCTGTTGTTAAGCACAGAACACACTAAGGATTTTATTCTTGAAGAACTGATACCTTTATCATTATGTAATGTCTTTCTTGATCCATGATGACTTTCCTGGCTCTGAAGTGTGCTCTGTCTGAAATTAGTATGGCTAGTCCCACTTTCTTTTGATTAGTTTTGGCATAGTATATCTTTGTCCATCCATTTACTTTTCATCTGCATGTGTCTTTATATTTAATGTGGGCTTCATATAGGCAGTTATATAGTTGGGTCTTCACTTTTGACCCACTATGACAATCTCAGTCTTCGAACATAAATTTTTATGTGTATTTCTGATGAAATTCATATACATATAACAACATATTTAATATTGTGCCTATCCACTTAAAATCAAATTTATCCTGTTATAAGTTGTATGTTAGTACTATTCACATATGTAAGTATATAATCTGATGACTTTTTATAAATATATATAACGTGTAATAACCTCCCCAACCAAGATGTAGGATATTTCCATCTCCTTGGAAAATTCCCTTGTACTACTTTACAATCTCTCTCCCCTCCTTATGACTCTCCAACAATCATTGATGTGATTTCTATCACCATAGATTAATTTTGCCAATTCTAAAATTTCATAGAAATGGAATGATACAGTATATAATCTTTTGTACCTGGATGATGTCACTTAAGGTAATGTATTTGAGATTTATTCATGTTGTTGCCTGTATCAGTGTGTTCCTTTCCATTGCTAAGATTCCATTTTATGAATATGCTCCAATATATTTACTCATTTTACTGTAGATGGTAATTTGGGTTGTTTTCCAAGATTTTACAAATAAAACTGCTGTGATTATTTCAGTATGTCTTTTTATAGACATGTGCTTTGTTTCTCTTGAGTAGATACCTAGGAGTGAAATTTCTGGATGGTTTGATAAGTTTGTGTTTAAATAAGAAACTGCCAAACTGTTTTCCAAGTTGCTGTACCATTTTGCACTCCCACCACCAAGAGTTCCCGTTGTTCTACATTTTCACCAACACTTGGAATTTTTAGTCCTTTTAATTTTAGCCATTCTAGTGGGTATGAGATATCATCGTGGTATTAATTTTCATATCCCCAATGACTACTGATAAGTACCTTTTCATGTACTTATTGGCCATTAATAGATCTTTTTTAAAATTATTATTATACCTTTCAGGTGCACAACATTATAGTTCAACATCTGTATACACTGCAGAGTGATCAGCCCCACAAATCTAGTTACCATCCATCACCATACATTGACCCCCTTCATCCATTTTGCCCATACCTCAACCCCTTTCCCCTTTGGTAACCACCAATTTATTCTCTGTATCTATGAATTTACTTTTTTATTTTGTTTGTTGGTTGGTTTTGTTTAGTTTATTTTTTTTTTATTCCACATATGAGTGAAATCATATGGTATTTGTCTTTCTCCATCTGACTTATTTCACTTAGCATACTACACTCAAGGTCCATCCATGTTGTCACAAATGACAGAATTTCATTCTTTTTTATGGCTGATCGCATTTCATTGTATATAGATATACCATATCTTCTTTATCCTTTCATCCATCAGTGGACACTTAGGTTGTTTCCTATCTTGACTATTGTAAATAATGCTGCAATGGACATAAGGGTGCATACATCTTTTCAAATTAGTGTTTTCATGTTCTTCAGATAAATACCCAGAAGTGGAATAGCTGGGACATATGGAAGTTCTATTTTAAATTTTTTGAGGAATCTCCATACTGTTTTCCATAGTGGCTGCACCAATTTACATTCCCACCAACAGTTTACCAGGGCTCCCTTTCTTCCACATCCTTTCCAAAATTTGTTATTTCTTGTATTTTTGATAATAGTCATTCTAACAGGTGTGAGTTGCTATCTCACTGTGGTTTTGATTTGCATTTCCCTGATAACTAGTGATGTTGAACACCTTTTCATGTGCCTGTTGGCCATCTGTATGTCTTCTTTGGGAAAATGTCTATTCAGCTCCTCTGCCCACTCTTTAATCAGGTTGTTCAGTTTTTTTGTTGTTTAGTTGTGTGAGTTATTTATATATTTTGGATATTACGTCTCTTTGAATATATGATTTGCAAATATCTTCTCCCATTCAGTGGGTTGCCTTTTTGTTTTGATGATGGTTTCCTTCATTGTGCAGAATATTTTTAGTTTGATGTAATCCCATTTGTTTATTTTTGCTTTTTTCTCCCTTGCCTTCAGGGTGAGATCCACAAAACGTTGCTAAAACCAACGTCATGAGGTTACTGCCCATGTTTTTTCTAGGAATTTTATGATTTCGGGTCTTACATTCAAGTCTTTAATCCATTTTTATTTAATTTTTGTGTATAGTGTAAGATAGTGGAAAGTATTATTCTTTTGCATGTGGCCATCCAGAGTTCCCAACACAATTTATTGAAGAGACTGTCCTTTCTCCATGGTATGTTTTTTGCTCCTCTGTATTAGATTAATTGTCCATATACATATGGGTTTATTTCTGGGCTCTCAATTCTGTTCCATTGAGCTATATGTCTGTTTTTGTGCCAGTACCATTCTGTTTTGATTACTGTAGCTTTGTAGTATAGTTTGAAATCAGGGAGCATTATACCTCAAGCTTTGTTCACCTTTCTCAAGATTATTTTGGCTGTTCAGAGTCTTTTGTGGTGCCATACAAACTTTAGAATTATTTTTTCTAGTTCTGTGAGACATACCATTTGCGTTTTGATAGGGATTGCATTGAATCTGTAGATTGCTTTGGGTCATATGGGCATTATAACAATATTAATTCTTCCAGTTTATAAGCACAGAATATCTTTGCATTGTTTTTGGTATTTTCTTCCATTCCTTTCATCAGTGTCTTAAGGTTTTCAGTGTAAAGGTCTTCACCTCCTTGATGAAATTGGGATTGTTTTCTTACTTTCTCTTTCTGATGGTATGTTTTTAGTGTATAGAAACATCACAGATCTCTACTGCTTTTTTATTCTGTGACTTTACTGAATTCATTTACTAGTTCTCTCCGGTTTTTTTTTGTTTTTGTTTTTGTTTTTTTTTTTGGTTTTCTATATATAGTATCACGTCATCTGCAAATAGTGGTGGTTTTGCTTCTTCTTTCCAATTTGGATGCCTTTTATTTTTCTTTCTTGCCTACTTGCTGTGGCTAGGACTTCCAATACTATGTTGATTAAAAAAGTGGCAAGAGTGAGTATCTTTGTCTTGTTCCTGACTTTAGAGGAAAAGTTTTCAGCTTTTCACTACTGAGTATAATGTTAGCTGAGAGTTTGTCACATCTGGCCTTTCTCATGTTGAAGTACATTCCCTCTGTATCAACTTTGTTGAGTTTTTATCATAAATTGATGTTGAATTTTGTCAAATGCTTTTCCTGCATCTACTGAGATGATCATATTTTTAATCCTTCATTTTGTTAATGTGATATATCACACTTGTTGATTTGCAGATGTGGAACCATCCTTGCATCACTGGAATAAATCTGACTTGATGGTGGTGTATGAGCTGTTAAATGTATTGTTGAATTTGGTTTGCTAATATTTTGTTGAGGATTTTTGCATCTTTGTTCATCAAGGATATTGGCCTATAATTTTCTTTTTTGTGGTGTCCTTGTCTGGTTTTGGTATCAGGGTAATGCTGGCTTTGTTTCCCTTCTCCTCAGTTTTTTGAAAGAGTTTAGAAGGATAGGTATTAATTCTTCTTTGAATATTTTGTAAAATTCACCAGTGAAGCTGTCTGGTTCTGGGTTTTTATTTGTTGGATGACTGTTTCAGTCTCCTTACTAGTAATTGGCCTATTCAGATTTTCTATTTCTTCATGATTCAGCCTTGGAAGATTACATGTTTCTAGAAATTTATCCATTTCTTCTAAGTTGTCCAGTATATTGGCATATAATTGTGTGCAGTAGTCTCTTATGATCCTTTGTACTTCTGTGGTATCATTTGTAATTTCTTCTCTTTCAGTTATGATTTTATTTATTTGAGTTTTCTCTCTTTTTTCTTGATTAGTCTTGTTAATGGCTTGTCATTTTTGTTTATCTTTTCAAAGAACCACCTCTGAGTTTCATTGATTATTTTTATTTTTTAGTCTCTATTTCATTTATTTCCTCTCTGATCTTTATTATTTGTTTCCTTCTACTGATTTGGGGCTTCATATGTTCTTCTTTTTCTAGTTCCTTTAGGTGTAAATTTAGACTGTTTATTTGGGATTTTTCTTGTTTCATGAGGTAGGCCTGTGTTGCTATGATCTTCCCCTCTCAGACTGCTTTTTCTACATCCTATACGTTTTGGTATGTTATATTTCTGTTCACATTTGTCTCTAGGTATTTTTGATTTCCCCTTTGTTTTCTTTGATGACCCTTTGGTTATTCAGTAGCATGTGGTTTAATCTCCATGTTTTTGTGGGTTTTTTTCCCCCCTTTTTTCCTTGTGCATGATTTCTGGTTTCATACCACTGTGGTCAGAGAAGATGCCTGATATGATTTCAGTCTTCTTGAATTTATTGAGACTTGTTTTGTGGCCTAGTATATGATCTATCCTAGAGAATGTTCCATGTTAACTTGAGAAGAATATGTATTCTGCTGCTTTTGGATGCAGTGTTCTGTTTATATCTATTAAGTTCATCTGGTTTAATGTGTTACTTAAGGTCAGTGTTTCCTTATTGATTTTTTGCCTGGATTATCTATCCACTGATGTAAGTGGAGTATTAAAGTCTGAATATTATTGTATTGTTTTCAGTTTCTCCTTTTAAATAGTTAATAATTTGCTTTATATATCTTGGTGCTCCGATGTTTGGTGCATGTACATGTATAGATGTTATATCATCTGCTAAGTTGACACTTTTATCATTTTATAATGCTCTTCTTTGTATTTTATTAGTCTTTATTTTAAAGTCTATTTTGTCTGATATGAGTATAGTTATTCCAGCTTTCTTTTCATTTCCATTTGCTTGGAATATCTTTTCCTTCAGTCATTGTGTATCCTTACTTCTGAAATGAGTCTCTTGTGGGTAGCATTTAGATGGGTCTTATTTTGTCATCCATTCAGCCACTCCATGTCTTTTCATTGGCTAATATAGTTTATTTACATTTAAAGTAATTGTTGATAGATATGTACTTATTGCCATTATATTAATTATTTTCTGGATGTTTTTGTGGTTCCTCTCTGCTCCTTTATTCTCTTTTTTCTATTCCCTTGTGTTTTGGTGGTTTTCTTTAGCATTGTGTTTAGATTTCTTTCTCATTTCCTTTTGTGTGTTTACTAAATTCTTCCTGTGGCTACTGTGAGGTTCACATGTAACATTCTATGTAAATAACAGTCTGTTTTAAGTTGGTAGCAACTTAAATTGAACACATCCCAAATTTTTACTCCCCTGCCCCACATTTTAAACTTTTAATGACATGCTGTATCTTTTTATTTTATATCCCTTAACTGATTATTGTAAGTTTAGTTCGTTTTACTACTTTTGTCTTTTAAGCTTCATGCTTTTTTTTTTTTTGACTCAAAACTTAATTTGATAGAAATTTCGTTTGTAGTTCTTACATTCTCAGTATGAGCCAAGCTAGAACCCCCTGCCCCACTCAGAACTGGCCCAGTCCTGGGGGTAGGGGAGAAAGGAGAGAGGGAGGTCAGAGCTCAGGCCTTAGGAGCCCCATTCTTTCTCAGTGCTGGGGGGCTGGTGATGCCACCCTCTTCTCCTACCCCCCTGTGGGATCCAGGAAGGAGAGCAGATGGAATCTTGGGCCTGGGTCTTCTCCTCCATGCCACACCCCACCCTGAGTCCCCAAGTTGGAGGGGAACTAAGGGATCTGGGGAGATAAGGGGACAGCAGAAAGCAAAGATGTCAAATCAAGAAAGATGAAGGCCAGGGGTGAGGGGTGAAGGAGAATCAAAGACAAAACACCAGTTAAAAAAAAAAAAACTTAAAAAAAAAAGGGAGGGGGAGAACAAAAACAAAATCTACCCCAAATTGGAACCTGCCTGGAAAAAAATGAAAGTTCTCCAGTCTCATAGAGACATTATTTGGCGCGGCCGGCTCTGCGGCAGGAGCACTCAGGCCTCAGTCCAGCCCTGGAGGTGGTGGTGTGGCCCCTACAGCTCATCCTTGGCCTGGCCAGTGGCAGCATCTTCCTCCTCCTCTTCCTCTTTCTCATCCTCCTCCTCCTCCTTTAGCCTCTGCTCTTCGTCTTGCTTGTCCTTCATTTGTAATTGATCCACTACTTTTATTATATATTTACCCTTTCCTGTGAGATTTCTACTTTTGCAGGTTTTTCTTAATATTAATTAATGCTATTTCTTTTTATTTTAAAAAAGTCCCTTTAACATTTCTTATAGGGCTGGTTTAGTGTTGGTGAACTCCTTAAACTTTTGCTTATCTGGGAAACTCTTATTCTTTCCTTCCATTCTAAATGATAACCTTGCCGGGTAGAGAATTCTTGGTTGGAAGTTTTTTACTTTCAGCACTTTGAATATGTCATTCCACTCCATTCTGACCTGTAAGGTTTCTGCCGAAAAATCTGATGATAGTCTTTTGGGGTTTCTCTTGTATGTAATGAGTTGTGGTGGTTGTTGTTTTCTTGCTGGTTTTAGGATTCTTTCTTTATCCTTAACTTTTACCATTTTAATTATAATTTAATTATAATGTGTCTTGATGTATGTCTCTTTGGCTTTATCTTTCTATAAATCTCTGGTCTTCCTGGACCTGGATTTCTGCTTCCCCAGATTAGGGACATTTTCAGACAGTATTCAAAAAAATTTTCTGGACCTTTCTCACTCTCATCTCCTTGTGAGACCCCTATAATGTGAATGTTACTCCATTTGATGTCTGAAATGTCCCTTAAGATATCTTCACTTTTTTATTTATTTATTTTTTATTGGGGTAAAATTGCTTTACAATGTTGTGTTCGTTTCTGCTGTACAATGAAGTGAATCAGCTATATGTATACTTATATCCCCTCCCTCTTGGATCTCTCCCACCCCCACCCCCCATCCCATCCATCTAGGTTGTCAGAGAGCACCGACCTGAGCTCCCTGTGCTATACAGCAGGTTCCCACTACCTATCTATTTTACACATGGTAGTGTATTTATGTCAAACCTAATCTCCCAATTCATTCCACCCTCCCCTTCCCCCCTGTGTCCACATGTCCGTTCTCTACATCTACGTCTCTATTCCTGCCCTACAACTAGGTTCATCTGTACCATTTTTCTAGGTTCCACATATGTGCATTAATATACGATATTTATTTTTCTCTTTCTGGCTTACTTCACTCTGTATGACAGACTCTAGGCCCATCCACATCTCTACAAATGACCCAATCTCATTCCTTTTTATGGCTGAGTAATATTCTATTGTATATATGTACCACATCTTCTTTATCCATTCATCTATCGTTGGACATTTAGGTTGTTTCCATGCCCTGGCTATTGTAAATAGTGCTGCAATGAATATTGGGGTGATGCGTCCTTTCAAATTATGGTTTTCTCAGGGTATATGCCCAGTAGTGGGATTGTTGGGTCACATGGTAGTTCTATTTTTATTTTTTTAAGGAATATCCATACTGTTCTCCATAGTGGCAGTATCAATTTACATTCCCACCAACAGTGCAAAAGGGTTCCCTTTTCTCTGCACCCTCTCCAGCATTTATTGTTTGTAGATCTTTATGGCCTTCATTCTGACCAGTGTGAGGTGATACATCATTGTAGTTTTAATTTGCATTTCTCTAATAATTAGTGATGTTGAGCATCTTTTCATGTGCCCCTTGGCCATCTGTATGTCTTCTTTGGTGAAATGTCTATTTAGGTCTTCTGCCCATTTTTGGATTAAGTTGTTTGTTTTATTGATATTGAGCTCCACAAGCTGTTTGTATATTTTGGAGATTAATTCTTTGTCCGTTGCTACATTTGCAAATATTTTCTCCCATTCTGAGGATTGTCTCTGTGTCTTGTTTATGGTTTCCTTTGCTGTGCAAAAGCTTTTAAGGGTAATTAGGTCCCATTAGTTTATTTTTGTTCTTATTTTCATTACTCTAGGAGGTAGGTCAAAAAAGATCTTGCTGTGATTTATGTCAAAGAGTGTTCTTCCTATGGTTTCCTCTAAGAGTTTTATAGTGTCTGGTCTTACATTTAGGTCTTTAATCCATTTTGAGTTTATTTTTGTGTATAGTGTTAAGTAGTGTTTTAGTTTCATTCTTTTACATGTAGCTGTCCAGTTTTCTCAGCACCACTTATTGAAGAGACTGTCGTTTCTCCATTGTATATCCTTGCCTCCTTTGTCATAGATCAGTTGGCCATAGGTGCGTGAGTTTATCTCTGGGCTTTCTATCCTGTTCCATTGATATATATTTCTGTTTTTGTGCCAGTACCATACTGTCTTGATTACTGTAGCTTTGTAGTACAGTTTGAAGTCAGGGAGCCTGATTCCTCCAGCTCTGTTTTTCTTTCTCAAGATTGCTTTGGCTATTCGGGGTCTTTTGTGTTTCCATACAAATTGTAAAATTTTTTGTTCTACTTCTGTGAAGAATGCTGTTGGTAGTTCGATAGGGATTGCACTGAATCTGTAGATTGCTTTGGGTAGTATAGTCATTTTCACAATATTGATTCTTCCAATCCAAGAACATGGTATATTTCTCCATCAGTTTATGTCATCTTTGATTTCTTTCATCAGTGTTTTATATATAGTTTTCTGAGTACAAGTCTTTTGCCTCCTTAGGTAGGTTTATTCCTAGGTATTTTATTCTTTTTGTTGCTATGGTAAATGGGATTGTTTCCTTAATTTCTCTTTCTGATTTTTTGTTATTAGTCTAGGGGAATGTAAGAGATTTCTATGCATTAATTTTGTATCCTGCAACCTTACCAAATTCTTTGATTAGTTCTAGTAGGTTTCTAGTGGCATCTTTAGGATTTTCTATGTATAGAATCATGTCATCTGCAAAACAGTGACAGTTTGACTTATTCTTTTCCAATTTGTATTCCTTTTATTTCTTTTTCTTCTCTGATTGCCGTGGCTAGGACTTCCAAAACTATGTTGAATAAGAGTGGTGAGATTGGACACCCTTTTCTTGTTCCTGATCTTAGTTGAAATGCTTTCAGTTTTTTACCATTGAGTATGATGTTTGCTGTGGGTTTGTCATATATGGCCTTTATTATGTTGGGGTAGGCTCCCTCTATGCCCATTTTCTGGAGAGTTTTTATCCTAAATGGATGTTGAATTTTGTCAAAAGCTTTTTCTGCATCTATTGAGATCATCTGGTATTTATTCCTTAATTTGTTAATATGGTTTATCACATTGATTGACTTGCATATATTGAAGAATCTTTGCATTCCTGGGATAAATCCCACTTGATCATTGTGTACGATCCTTTTAATGTGTTGTTAGATTCTGTTTGCTTGTATTTTGTTCAGGATTTTTGCATCCATATTCATCAATGATATTGGTCTGTAATTTTCTTTCTTTGTGATATCTTTGTCTGGTTTTGGTATCAGGGTGATGGTGGCCTCATAGAATGAATTTGGGAGTGTTCCTCCCTCTGCAACTTTTTGGAAGAGTTTGAGAAGGATAGATGTTAACTCTTCTCTAAATGTTTGATAGAATTCCCCTGTGAATCCATCTGGTTCTGGACTTTTGTTTGTTGGAAGATTTTTAATTACAGTTTCAATTTCATTACTTGTGATAGGTCTGTTTATATTTTCTAATTCTTCCTGGTTCAGTCTTGGAAAATTGTACGTTTCCAAGAATTTATCCATTTCTTCGTGGTTGTCCATTTTATTGACATATAGTTGTTTGTAGCAGTCTCTTATAATCCTTTGTATTTCTGTGGTGTCAGTGTGATTTCTCCTTTTTCATTTCTAATTTTATTGATTTGCGTCCTCTCCCTTTTTTTCTTGATGAGTCTGGCTAAAGGTTTATCATTTTGTTTATCTTCTCAAAGAACCAACTTTTAGTTTTGTTGACCTTTGTTATTGTTTTCTTCGTTTCTGTTTCATTTATTTCTTCTCTGATCTTTATTTTTTTGCATTTATCGATACAACTAGTATTTATTTATTTATTTATTTATTTATTTATTTATGGCCGTGTTGGGTCTTCATTTCTGTGTGAGGGCTTTCTCTAGTTGCGGCAAGCGGAGGCCACTCTTCATTGCGGTGCGCAGGCCTCTCACTATTGCGGCCTCTCTTGTTGAGGAGAACAGGCTCCAGACGCGCAGGCTCAGCAATTGTGGCTCACTGGCCTAGTTGCTCCGCGGCATGTGGGATCTTCCCAGACCAGGGCTTGAACCCATGTCCCCTGCATTGGCAGGCAGATTCTCAACCACTGCGCCACCAGGGAAACCCCTCTTCTCTGATCTTTATGATTTCTTTCCTTCCACTGACTTTGGGTTTTCTTTGTTCTTCTTTCTCTAGTTGCTTTAGGCGTAAGGTTTTTTTGAGATTTTTCTTGTTTCTTGAGGTGAGATTGAATTGCTATAAACTTCCCTCTTAGAGCTGCTTTTGCTGTGTCCCATAGGTTTTGGGTCTTTGTGTTTTCATTGTCATTTTTTTCTATGTATGTTTAAATTTCTTCTTTGATTTCTTCAGTGATCTCTTGGTTATTTAGTAATGCATTGTTTAGCCTCCATGTATTTGATTTTTTTTTTTTTACAGTTTTTTTCCATAATTGATTTCCAATCTCATAGCTTTGCGGTCAGAAAAGATGCTTGATACGATTTCAATTTTCTTAAATTTTCTAAGGCTTAATTTGTGACCCAAGATGTGATCTTTCCTGGAGAATGTTCGATGTGCACTTGAGAACAAAGTGTATTCTGCCACTTTCAGGTAGAATGTTCTATAAATACCAATTAAGTCTATCTGGTCTATTGTGTCATTTAAAGCTTGTGTTTCCTTATTTATTTTCTGTTTAGATATCTGTCCATTGGTGTAAGTGGGGTGTTAAAGTCCCCTACTATTATTGTGTTAGTGTTGATTTCCCCTTTTATGGTTGTTAGCATTTGCCTTATATATTGAGGTGCTCCTATGTTAGGTGCATGAATATTTATACTTGTTATATCTTCTTCTTGGATTGGTCCCTTGATCATTAGGCAGTGTCCTTTCTTATCTCTTGTAACAGTCTTTATTTTAAAGTCTATTTTATCTGATACGAGTATTGCTACTCCAGCTTTCTTTTGATTTCCATTTGCATGGAATATCTTTTTCCATCCCTTCCCTTTCAGTCTGTATGTGTCCTTAGGTGTGAAGTGGGTCTCTTGTAGACAGTATATATATGGGTCTTGTTTTTGTATCCATTCAGTCAGCCTGTGTCTTTTGGTTGGAACATTTAATCCATTTACATTCAAGGTTATTATCAATATGTATGTTCCTATTACCATTTTCTTAATTGTTTTGGGTTTGTTTTTGTGGGCCTTTTTCTTCTCTTGTGTTTCCTGCCTAGAGAAGTTCCTTTAACATTTGTTGTAAAGCTGGTTTGGTGATGCTGAATTCTCTTAGCTTTTGCTTGTCTGAAAAGCTTTTGATTTCTCTGTTGAATCTGAATGAGATCCTTGCTGGGTAGAGTAATCTTGGTTGTAGGTTTTTCTCTTTTATCACTTTAAATATGTCCTGCTACTCCCTTCTGGCCTGCAGAGTTTCTGCTGAAAAATCAGCTGATAACCTTATGGGGATGCCTTTGTATGTTATTTTTTCCTTTTCCCTTGCTGCTTTTAATATTTTTTATTTGAATTTAATTTTTGTTAGTTTCATTAACATGTGTCTTGGTGTGTTTCTCCTGGGGTTTATCCTGTATGTGCCTCTCTGTGCTTCCTGGGCTTGGGTTACTATTTCCTTTCCAATGTTAGGGAAGTTTTCCACTATAATCTTTTCAAATATGTTCTCAGAGCCTTTCTTTTTCTCTTCTTCTTCTGGGCCCCCTATAATTCGAATGGTGGTGCATTTAGTGTTGTCCCAGAAGTCTCTGGGATTGTCTTCAATTCTTGTCATTCTTTTTTCTTTATTCTGCTTCTCAGCAGTTATTTCCACCATTCTGTCTTCCAGCTCACTTATTCGTTCTTCTGCCTCAGTTATTCTGTTACTGATTCCTTCTAGTGTATTTTTCATTTCAGTTATTGTATTGTTCATCTCTGTTTGTTTGTTCTTTAGTTCTTCTAGATCTTTGTTAAACGTTTCTTGTGTTTTCTCAATTTGTACCTCCATTCTTTTTCCGAGATTCTGGATCATTTTTACTATCATTACTCTGAATCCTTTTTCAGGTAAGTTACCTGTTTTCTCTTCATTTATTTGGTCTTTTAGTTTTTCACCTTGCTCTTTCATCTGTGACATATTTTTTTGTTGTCCCACTTTTTTTTTTTTTTTTTCTGGTGGGTGGGATTGTGTTCCTGTCTTACTGGTTGTTTGGCCTGAGGCTTCCAGCACTGGAATTTGTAGGCTTTTGGGTAGGGATGGGTCTTGGTGCCAAAATGAGGACCTCTGGGAGACCTCACTCTGAGGAATATTCCCTGGGGTCTGAGGTTCTCTGTTAGTCCAGTGGTTTGGACTTGGAGCTTCCACCGCAGGAGCTCTGGCCTGACCCCTGGCTCATGAACCAAGATCCTGCAAGCTGTAGGATCAATTCAATTATAACTTCTGTTTGGTATTTTCTTATATTTTCTGTCCTGTGTTGAAGTTCTCACTGTTTTCATACATTTTTCTCCCAAGTTCAGTGAACATCTTTATGACCATTATTTTATTTTATTATTTTTTTGGAGTATAATTGCTTTATTGGAGCATAATTGCTTTACAATGTTGTGTTAGTTAGTTTCTGCTGTATAACAAAGTGAATCAGCTATACACATACATATATCCCCATATCCCCTCCCTCTTGTGCCTCCCTCCCACCCTCCCTATCCCACCCCTCTAGGTGGTCACAAAGCACCGAGCTGATCTCCCTGTGCTATGCAGCTGCTTCCCACTAGCTATCTATTTTACATTTGATAGTGTGTATATGTCAATGCTACTCTCACTTCATCCCAGCTTACTCTTCCCCCTCGCTGTGTCCTCAAGTCCATTCTCTACATCTGCATGACCATTATTTTAAATTGTTTATCAGGTAGGCTGCTTATCTCTGTTTCTTCAGTTCTTTTTCTGAGGTTTTGGACTTTTTCTTTTGATTAGAACATTTTCCTCTGACTCCTCATTTTGCCTAATTCTCTGTGTTTGTTTCTGTGTATAAGGTAAATCATCTACATCTCCCATTCTTGGTGGAGTGGCCTTATGTAGGAGATGTCTTGGGGAGCTCAGAAGCACAATTCCCCCTGACCACCAGAGCCAGGTGCTCAAAGGGTGTCCCCTATGTAGACCATTTGTGCACTATCTAGTTGTGGCCAGGCCATGGCTGTTGCTATGGCATGCTGACGGGTGCAGCTGGCTCCCAGAATGGCAGCAGAGCCTAGATGTGGCAGCTGCTGTGTGCTGGCGTGTTGGGCTGACACACAAATGGCTGTGGGGTCTGGCCACAGTGGCTGCTGGGTGCTGGAGGGAAGGTTATTGCCCAGCCTGCTGTGAGGCCCAGCTGAGTTTCAGGGGTGAGGTATGCCCAGTGGAACTGACAGATTAGATGGAAATTTCCAAAATGGTGCCCTCCAGCACCTCCAATACCTCCAGTATTAGCAAGGTAGCCTGAGGTCACAAAGATGATTCCCTCAAGCATCTCAGTTCTCAGGGAGCATCCCAACTGGTTCCTGCCTCTCTAGCAGATGCTTCAGGATAAGTAAGTGGCTCTCCTCCACCTATTGTCCATGAGCTTTTCAATCTGGTATTTTTGGGCTGGTTTTCAGGTCAAGTGAGCCTACACACAAGCCTCTACCAGTGGATTTTTTGTTCTCCTTAGTTCTATAGTTTTCCTAGACATATTCCTCATTGATTTTCAAAACCAGGTGTTTTGGGGCCTCATCTCCCCTGTGCATTATTTAAGGGTTGGGACCCCTGATGTGGAGCCCAAATCCCTCATTCTTCAGAGAGAGGATCTGTATCTTTATGATCCTTCTGATTGTGGATCACCACATCTGGGGTGTGGTCTTTTTCCTTGGTACGATCATGTCTCTGTATCTGTGTTTCTCCTATCCATCTCAGTGCTGTCCTTTTACCCTTTGTTGTGGAGACTCTGTTCATTCAATTTTCAAACCTTTTTCAGAGGGAATTATTCCATATGTAGTTGTAGATTTGTTGTGTTCGTGGGAGGAGGTGACTTCAGGAACTTCCTATGCTGCCATCTGTAGCTCTCTCGTAGATCTTTTTTTGTGAACTTTCTGTTCACATCTCACCAATATTTATTTGTGTTACTTCTTACTATTGAGTTACAGGAGTTTTATTATTCTGGGTTCAAGTTATTTTCCAGATACATGTATTGAAAATATTTTTCCCAGTTTGCCTTTTATTTTCTTTCTTTGAAAAGCAGGTTTTAACTTTATAAAGTCCAATTTATCGATTTTTTTCTTTTACAGCTAATAAAATTAATATTTTGTATGAAATTCGGAAAAAGTATTTATCTATTTTTAACACTCTAAATAATCTAACGTTTACAATTGACCAAGTTCTATATGATAATGAGCAAAGGACAAAGCAAGCAAGCAAGCAATCAAGCAAGCAAACAAACTTTTCTTTCAAAAGCTTAACTACAAAGCAACTTACTGCAAAAAGTCTGAGGTTTAGTAAAAGGATCAGAGGTCGTAATTAATCATTTTCCAAAGCAGAATATAGAACAATAATATCCACCTGTTGTATACATGTTGCCATGCACTTATAGTCTTGAAAAGGACTCTCTTGTTTAGCTTTCTTGTTCAGCTTTCTCTTCTGCCTATTGACTCCCTTAAAGGAGGGAATTTGGAACCCATTCTGCTCCCAGAGTCTGTTTCCTTGTGACTGAAGCTATAGAATAACAAAGTAGCTACAGGTTTTGTTTGTATTTATTTGAAAATACAATTGAATGGCAGTTTTGCAAATAATGTAGAAACATATAGAAACGTGGTCTTCTACCTCTTTCATGTTGGACAAAAGCATGGTGCTCATCTAGGCCTTGCTAATGCATAGTCTGATTAAGGACAGACAGTGTAATGGATGCCACAAGTTCCGCTGGCTATAAACATCATCAGTTTTCTGCAGAAGCTGAAAGCTCTCCATTAGTGAGTGGACAGGACACTTCCCTTGGGTTAGAACTCAGCTTTCTTTGACTTTCAGCAAATAAATTACCTTTTCTGAGGCTCTGGATTTTCCTTTTTAAAGTAGGGATGCTACCTTACATGGTTGTTATAATCATTAAATGATATTACACTTGTGGGAACATCTAAGACAACACCCTGTGTTATCTAACAGGGAAGGTACTCAATAGAGTATGTTTAATCTGAATGAGTTGCATATTCAAGGTTGCTATTTAAACCAAAGGATTCTATTAAGCTACCACAGGCCATTAGCACCTTATTTCAAGGTAGCTTTTCAGATTTGCCTGTTTTCTAGCAAAGACCTCACGGGAATGCACCACTGGACAGTCACTTTTGAGCAGGGAAAAAAGTCATATCCAAGAATGAAGAAGAAAATGTCAAAGACATAGGTATTTCCCAAAGTGGTTTTCATTTCTCGAGTGGGGTTTCACCTTTTGACTGAGGTTTCACACTAGGGCAGCCAGAGTGGATTATGTTGACTGGGTGCCCTGGGAGGGAGAAAAGAAAGCCATAAAGGGCACAGTAAATAGAAGGAAGCAGAATGCAAGATCACCAAGTCAGTGTTTTCTTATTTGACATTTAGCCCTTATCTTAAATCATTTATTATTTCAACAAATCTTTTTCAAATCACAGTGGACCTAACATTCTGCCAGATACTATAGATAATTCAAAAACCAGTACCCATATTCTCCAATAAGTAAACCATATAGATATAAAGTAGTGATTCAAGGCCAAAATTATTGGCACAGACTGTGGTGGTTAAATATCCTTCTAGTGGTATCAAGGTAGGGATTGTAGTGGAGTCGTCATGGGGATTAGAACATATGCTTATGTCATAACAAACTTGTGCCAAGAGCTATCTGTGATTCACCTTCCACCATCAATGGTCTCCTCACTGCCAGCCAGCAGTCAAAACCTAATTTCTGCCTATGTTATAGGACCACTCCTAGACTGGGTTCCCCAGAAAGAGACATGGAGACAGAGTTTGGCATCAAGATATGCATTAGGGATGAACACCTATAAAGGAAGTATAAAGGAGCAGGATTAGGGAGAGAAATTTGAATGTGGTAAGGAGCCCAAGAGCTAGGATTGCTCATCAGTCATCCTGCAGGGGGGTGAACTAGCTGGGACTTTGTTTTTGCTTTCCTCAGTTATAGATGTGGGCCACTCTTATAAGGATGTGAGGTCAGGCAAGGCAACTCTCTGCAGCTGAAACAGACTCTGAAGGAGCTGACACTGAAGATTGTTACAGATAACATTGCCCACAGCTGGGCAGCAAATCATTCCTTCAAGGGGGATCTGAACAATGTATCTCCGAGTCTACCACAAGACCTGAGCCAAGATGGATACCATGAGGTGTTTTAGATAGATAGATTGATAGATAGATGTATTCAGACACACACACACACACACACACACACACACACACACACACACACAAGGGGAGCAAGAGAGAGAAGAAGGAAGAAGGGGAAGAATTATGAAACAGAATTAGTATTTTCTATAAATTAAAAAGGCAAATTAATTTGTGAAGATCAAGGATGGTGTGGCTGGATATTTGAAGAAGATGGAGCATTTGGAAATATCAACTGGGAGGAATGTTTTAAGTCTTCTGACAGAATTTTTAAATTGCCCTACAGTTCAGGTGAAGTTTATAGTGTAAATTTGCAGAAGACAAATCCTGTAAGAGTTTGAATCTTTATTGCATGGTCTCAGATTGACAAGAGTAGCTCCAGAGAACATAGTGGGTGTAGACTACAGTTTGGGGTTGGCATGATGGACTTGGCAAAATGCCAAATGGATAAAGGCATCTAGGATGATGGGGGCAATGTTATAATAGCTGACTATGGAGCCCAAGCTGAGTGAAGCATCCAGAGGAGTTAGAAGGGCTCCTAGGTGTTGGTGTTGTAGAAAGAATAATAAGTAATTGAAGCTAGCATAAGGGTAGAAGAGAACTTTTAGTTCTTGTGAGTGAATGAAAGAGAGACTATATGAAGAGGTTGCAATAGAGAAATGAAAGGACCAATTTGAGATCTTGGTTGGGAAATTTCTCATGAAGAGACTCAGGATGTAGCTATGCAGGTAGAAAGTTGGCATGGACTGGAAATGAAGGCTCCTAAAGTCATATAAGGCAGGTGAATGTGAGGTCAACAAGTTGTCATCATCCTTGCCATTAAGAAGATTTTAGTAAAGGCTGGAATAATCAGATTTGAATGTTAGGTGCTGCACAGGGCAAGGTAATAGTTACCATGTCCAATCACTAGGAATTTATCATCAGAAACCCCAGAAAGGAGGTGAAAACCAATTTCCCCATTCCTGAAGAAAAGTCCTCACTTGCTTTTTCCAAACTGAGAGGAAACAGAAGAATGTTTTGGTGAAAAGTATTAGGTCTAAAATGCAAAAATATGTTGAAATCTACTTTAGTGGATTGAGGGTCAGAACACACTTTTTAAAAGACACACATTGAATGGCCTCTTCTTTCACTTTCTGCCACTTTGTCTGCTAGGCAAGGAAAATGACTCATTAGTACATTTAATGCCAGAGGCCTGACTCATTCAGAAATCTCTTAACAACCACGTCACCAATCTTACTATACTTTAGCTAATGATATTCTGCAGCTCAGGCTGTCAGAATTATGCCTCACACGTGGGTAATGGGTTTTATAGCTTGTACCAGAAGTAGGCTAGTAGTATTAATTCCTATTTTAATGATGTAGAAGCTGAGTTAAGTGAATCACCTTAGGCTAGACATTGAACAGAGGCTGAAACTGTACTTCTTCTTACCATCAAAATTAGCAAAGTGTCCACAGCAAAACACTGACTTCTAGAGCAGACACTTCAGGGGATTGTTTGAGGTCTAAACCCAGTGACTGCACAGAAATAACTGCTACCATATTTGAAGAAGTGATAACATGTCTACTAATGAGCAAGTCAAGGGCAGGAATAATTTTTTATCCAACTTTCTATTTCCTGGGCCTAGCACAGAGCTTGGTAATAAGTATTCAAAAAACATGTCAAATGAATGAAGGAAATATCTTAAATATCAATTTTGTGATTACTGTCTTTCCTGAGAAGACTATAATAAAATGCATGCTTTGTCTCTGAGACAAACTTTGTAGTTCTCAGCAGTGAATTGTACTCAAGTGCAAGTATCAAAGAAAAAGATCTATTGCATTACAGAATTTTCTGTCTCCTTGGTCTTACTCTTTTGATCAGAGTTTGATGCTAATACACATGCAGTCCTGAGCCAGAGGTAGAGAAGGAGCACATGATTCCAAACAGACCTCCAGCTTTCTGGGCTTAGGGTCTCCAAAGCCTTATAATTTTTAATTTTATCATCTGAAACTTAGAAATTTCCATTGCATTTTCTGTGCTCATGAAGTAGAGAATGTAGTGACTCTCAGAGAAGTCAAATCCAATCAATAAATATTTACTGACATCTACAAGAGAGTCATTTGGGGGTTACAGTATGGAAGATATTAGCTTTCTCTCAAGCTGTTTGCCATCTACTTGGGGAGAAAAGATATAAAAAATATGAAAAGGTGACAATAAAAGGGATAAATAGTCAATTCAAGATAATGAACATTGTCACAGGACAGCCTGTGACTATGCAGCATTCATCTTCCCCTTCTTGATTCCTACCAGCAGCTCAACTTTATTCAAGTATCCACTCATCCCAGGTGCCAGAGGGGAAGATGACCTTCTCCCCAGACCCGGTTTAGGTCCTAATTAGTAAAGACAATTAACATGTGACATTCCCTGTGCTACTGTTATTGGTCCAACAGTGGACATGTGACCAACGCTGGCTCAAGCCAACTGAGGGAAACTGATAGCCACTGCTCGGGGAGAGGGTTCCCATTCTCTGCCACTACATGTGAGCAAAGAAGAGAGTGTAGCCCCAGCTGCATTTGGGAGCCCTCTTATGACCACGAAGAAACCAGCCATGGGATGCCAGAGTGGAGAAAATTTGGGTCTCCAATGATGTATTTGAGTCCCTGAATCAACCTCGGAGCCTCTCTTAACTCAAGGCTTCCTGCTACATGAGATAATAAATCTCCTTATTGCTTAAGCTGGCTTGGTGGGGGATTTGTTTCCAAAAGGATCTCAAGGAGACAATGACCAATTGCCAAATGCGTGGGCAGATAATAATTACTGTGAGAGTTCAGAATGGGGAGAGTTCACATCAGGCCAGAGTGGTCAGGACAGTATTCAGAGAAACAGAGCCTTTAAAAATGAATAGAATTGTACAGAAGGAGAGGCCAGAGAAAGACCTTCCAGGCAAAAAGCAGGAGATGAAAGGAATTTGAAGAGCAATAAAGGAATAGAGGGTGCAAAGTGAGAAAGGAAAGGTCAGATCAGACTTTAGAAGACCTTGAAGATCAAGTTAAAGTACCAGGGACTCTGATATTTAGGCACCAAGGCTACAATAAAGATTTTTAAACAAGCAAATTGTCCCTGCCTGAGCATTTGAAATCAGGTTCACCTACCACCACATTATACTCCTGCTAGTCCATAAAAACAGTTTCAGACATTCATGGGTGTTTTAAGCAAATGGCCCACCGCACCCCACCACCCCTTCACCTTGACCTGCCTATACTTTGGTCTCATTTCTCTGGCTCCACACTTGTGGCTCTGAGATTCTGACTTTGATCCTATGCCTTTGACCTCTGCAGATTAATCTTTCATCCTGTTCACCCCATCATTTAGTCTTTGTTTCTTCTGTCTCATGAACTCTGGGGTACTGTGCCTTCTGCATTGGCACCCCACTGTGTTCTTGTGGGATGCTGTACTTCCTCCCAGACCAATCTCCAACTCAGGTACTCAGGAGAGAAGAAGAGGAGGGAAGATTCAGGTAGAAATGACAGTGCAGAAGTGAGCCGAACATGGTTGTGCCCATGGTTAGAACCAAGATTGTTTTAAGGGAACTCATGAGGATTTAATATATATGCTATACAAATAGCTCTTAGAAGTTGACAAGAAAGATACAAGCAACCCAGTAAAAAAATGAGTAAATGGCTAACCGACCTGAAAGTGTGCTTGAATTTCTTAAAATGATGGGAGTGCAAATTAAAGAAAAAATGCAATATCACTTTACTAATACCTATTACTTTGGCAAAAGTAAAAAAGAGCTCTACTACTACTGATGGTGGGAATGTATGGAAAAGTGCACTCATACATTACTGCAGGAAATATGATGACTTACAGCCTTATTGGTGAGGGCAAAATGGCAGCAACTTAAAATTAAAATTACATGTAGACTCAAATCCAGCAATCCGCTCCTGTTTTAATCTCATAGACATAAAAGCAGCAATACAAAACACATAAGTACACATAAATACATATTTCAGTGCTATTTGTATGAGGGGGAAAATACTGGAACAAAGAGAATACTCATGAAATGAAGAGGAACTGAGTAAATTATAGAATATTATACAGCCATTACAGTCAATTAGTGCTCTGCCGGTTGACATGGACAGAATTACATGAGGAATAATAATGGCCCTGATTTATCTGGTGCTTACTAAATGCTAGGCACAGTTCTAAGTGCTTCACATGTATGAACTCATTGATGCTCATAATAACCCTATGAACTAGGTATTATCATAGAGAAGTTGAGTAACTTGTCACAGTTAGTGACAGTTAGTAAGTGGCAGAGCTGACATTTGAACCCCTAGGGGTGCAGAGCTGCTGAAATGAGTGGAGTAGGGAGAATAAGAGGGGAAATACAAGGTTAAAAAAGGAAAAGAAACACGTCAGACTTAAAAAAAAAAAAACCCAAACAGCAGGTATGACATAATAGCATTCATGCATTATAAAACCATATAGTTGTGTGTATAAAGAAACTTGACTTTTTAAAAATGAGAAGTCATGTAATCATAGAACCTTATGGTTGGATGGGGAATATAAAAATCATGTAACACAATCACCCATCTGAGGCTTGGAGCACATAGTATCTGTGCTCAGTAGTTGGCAGACATACCAGGATGAGAAACTTAATATATTTTTCACATAGCCCCTATTTTGAGTCTCTGATTTTTATCAACTAGCCCTTGTTCTATCACTTGGATGTCATACAGAATAAGCCTGTTTTTTCTTCTACAAGGGAGCCTACCAAGTGTTTTAGGAAAGGTATTGTATCACTTCTAGGTATTCCCTTTTCCAAGTGCTGAGTTTCTTCACTGAGGTTTCAACAGGTTTTGAGTTTCCGTTAAATTGATCATCCCTTTACAAATATAATCTGGT
The DNA here is from genome assembly GCF_949987535.1 of Balaenoptera acutorostrata. NCBI lineage: Eukaryota > Metazoa > Chordata > Mammalia > Artiodactyla > Balaenopteridae > Balaenoptera > Balaenoptera acutorostrata. Next base: position 85,074,669 of record NC_080074.1, read on the forward strand.
TTCTCTATATCTCTTTTTCAAGGGTGGTACTCACAGTTGGACACAACACTATAGGTATGGCTGAGACACGTGGTTACCATTCAAGGTTCTGACCCTATGTTGATGTAAGTGAAAATCATTTTAGTTTTTGTGATCACTGAACCATGCTGTTGGTTCTAAATGGGCTTACTGTCAACTAAAACCACTGTCTTCATCACTGCAAAGCTCTCTGACACACACTTTAAGTCAAGAGTTGTTTTTCAGATGCAAGTGACATAATGGAACAATCTTTGTAGAGAGACTGACCTGGTTTGAATCTTGGCTCTATCGTATCCTATGAGACTTCAGGAAAGTCAATTACTTTATCTAATCTCAGTTTCCTCAACAGTAAGTATAAGGATTCCACTAAAGAGTTTCTTTAAGGGTTAGAAATAAGGTATATTGAAGCTAGTCCATATAAGTACACAATTAAAAAATAGATTTTTTAAAACCAATTTATTGCCATTAGTAGATTTAGGTCACTGTAACAACATTTGAAGGCCATTTGGGATGGAGATTATAGCCTCTTTATGTTAACCCGTCACCCCTGCTTTCTGTCAGTTGTCACCAGAAATATCTTCTGATTAATCTTCATCCTTTGGATAAGGTCAGCAACTATTCATGTTTCCATCTAATTATCCTTTTCTCCAGTAGTTCTTTGGCTATTTTGCAGAGAAAGAAGGTAGCTTCTTTCTTGAAGTCAGAACCCTTACCTATTGCCAACATTATTTTATTTTTTCACAGTTCCACAAAAATCACCAATATTGAATTCAGTGATCTCATGAGCCAGGAGAGTTGAGCTCATTTAGAGCAGATAAGGGAATCATACCGCTTTCTCTCTAAATTCCCATCAATTTCACTTTCACCAAGACATTCTTCCTTGTTAAAGTAGAAGCTGTCCCTGTCTCTGCCTCCACTTACTGACTGATGATTCTGTCAGTAAGACAAGAATTTGTCAGATGCTCTACTTTTAGCCAAATGAGATTCCCTGCAGGTGCCCTCTTGGTTAGAGTAGCCTTCTAAGCTGTGTTGAGATCTGGGTCAGGAAAGTATCCTCTCAGCCAGCTGGGCCCAAGTATGTTCTTCTTGAAACCACCCATATGCCTGTGTGGTGTCCTCATCCTCAAATTTATACATTTCTACACTTTTACGGAGGTGTACAACTTCTTGACAGGCGGCTAAACTGCATCCCCTCCTATAGGGTTATATCTTTTTAAATCTATTGAGCCTAGAAAAATTTCACTATCCATCAGCCTCCTTCATGTCCCCACTTCCCTCCTTAGTGAGCTTAAATTCCATCATTAAAATAACTGAACAAGCATCTCAGATCTCTTCCTCTTTTTCCCTTCATCATACTCACCTGGTTAAACTCTGGTCCTGACTACATCCTATATTGCGCCCACATCCTTAAATCTTAACGTTTCTGGAAAAAAATCACAGAACCATGCTGAGTAGTCTCACTTAAATTCTTGACCACAAACCTCAAATGGGCACACAGCACTGCTTGCCACACCACATCATTTCTCTAGTAGTAGATTTGTCACTCTCCTAAGTTGACTTTTTTCATACAGCTCTTTACTCCTCAAATACCCAGCATCCACCCCTCCTCCCTCCCACTGACCTTCTACATACTAATGCCCTTTCCGTTTATTTGTATTTGTTGTTGTCCTGCCTTGAATGTTTCTCCCCTGACCCTCTTAACTTCATGATTAACTCCTTCATTTTATTCATGTCTTCGTTCAGATCTTCCCTAAACAAATTAGCCAGGAGGGCACTCTCCATCACCAATGCTCTTTTTCCTTCATAGTACTTATTTCTACCTGAATTGTTTTATATACATATTTTCTCTACTGTTAGCTGAAAAATTTTTTTTAAATTTCACTTTCATAATTTGTATATGCATATTCTTAATTTTTTCTGGATGCTCTATCACGTTACCATCTATAGTATCTACCCTATTGAGTTTGGATACCTGTCTCCTAAGCCCCCCATCCTGCCGTTTCAAACTATACAGATTGTTCTCAACGTAGGTTGTGTAGTTATTATCCTAAGTCTTCACCATCTCCTAAGTTGAATCCACCCTTTTCTAGATAACATGTTTTGCTCTTTCACAGTTTACTCGTTCTTTGTGCTGGAGCACATCTTCTGGGAACTAGGGCCTCCAGACTCATAGAGCCCAGAGTTGTAGGGACAGAAAGCACACATTTCCCAAATGGGTCACTGGGAATGATGGTAAGAAGGACCACTCCTACTTTCCCCCTTATTTTCTAGACCCATTTATTCTACCTATTGGAGGCACAGCACAATGTAATGGTCATTGATTTATGGCAGCTTTTTTTTTTTTTTTTTTTTTTTAATGAGAGCCTCTGGGAACTACATTTTTTTTTTGTCTTTTTTTGTCTTTTTTTTTTTTAATGGCTGTGTTGGGTCTTCGTTTCTGTGCGAGGGCTTTCTCTAGTTGCGGCAAGCAGGGGCCACTCTTCATCGTGGTGCGCGGGCCTCTCATTATCGCGGCCTCTCTTGTTGCGGAGCACAGGCTCCAGAGGCGCAGGCTCAGTAGTTGTGGCTCACGGGCCTAGTTGCTCCGCGGCATGTGGGATCCTCCCAGACCAGGGCTCGAACCCGTGTCCCCTGCATTGGCAGGCAGATTCGCAACCACTGCGCCACCGGGGAAGCCCTATGGCAGCTATTCTTAACAAGGATTCTCCATGATAATCAAGCCCTAATGCATCCGTTATATATTATGAATTAACTTTCCTCCTAAGAGCTATGGATCATCCTTGACAAAATTGAGAAAATAGTCAGTCCAATAATTTTGGGTGTGGCTTAAATCTCTCATGGAATTCTGATTGAGAAAGACTGAGGGTATGTCCTCTACCCCAGAGGATGGCATATCTACACAAGGTAGTATCTCCAAGCAGGCACTGTACTTTCAAAAGACCATTTCTTCTTGGTGGTACAGTATGTGATACAACCAGTAGATATTATGGTCAGATGCCCAATGCCACATCTTCTTTGCTATTAAAAAAGTAGTTCTCAAACATTAGTGTACATTAGAGTCATTTGGAGGGCTTTTTTTTTTTTTAATTTTATTTATTTATTTATTTATTTTTGGTTGTGCTGGGTCTTCGGTTCGTGCGAGGGCTTTCTCTAGTTGCGGCAAGTGGGGGCCACTCTTCATCGCGGTGCGGGGACCGCTCTTCATCGCGGTGCGCGGGCCTCTCACCATCGCGGCCCCTCCCGTTGCGGGGCACAGGCTCCAGACGCGCAGGCTCAGCAGCTGTGGCTCACGGGCCCAGCTGCTCCGCGGCATGTGGGATCTTCCCAGACCAGGGCTCGAACCCGTGTCTCCTGCATTAGCAGGCAGATTCTCAACCACTGCGCCACCAGGGAAGCCCTGGAGGGCTTTTTAAAACACAGACTTCTGGACCCTACCTCAGTCTCATTTAAGTCCTTGGGTGGGATCCAAGAAATTGCATTTCTAATAAGTTCCCAGGTGATGATGATGTTACTGGTCCAGGAACCACACTTTGAGAACCACTGCTGTAAAATGAGTTTGCAGATCCAATGTATTGTTATGTAAGATCCCAAATCAATGGATCAGATATTCTATAAACTTTTCAATACCAGTGCAAGCTGAAGCCCGGGGAAAGACAAACCCACACCCAGAATACATGCCACTCTCCTTTCCAGGTGGAGGGGACCCAAGGTATTCAACTTGCCATCAAGCGGCTGGTTGATTCCTTGAGGGATGAGATCATCTCATGGGCTTAGAATTGGTTTCTGTTGATAGCAGATTGGACATTTGGCAGTAGGAGTATCTATATCAGCCTTGGTGAGTGGAAGTTCCTGTTATTGAGTCCACGAATAGCCTCCAACCATGCTACCATGGTAGTCCATTCACACACCCATTGTGCCAGCACTGGAATGACTAATGACAGAGGTTTGCTGATGTCAACTAGTTAAGTCATTCTGTCTACTTGATATTTTATGCTTTGTTTGTGGTTGATGCTATCTGGTATGTAGGTAATGTGTAATACCAAGATTTTCACACTTTGTGTTCACTCCCATACATCCATCCAAATCATTTTCTTGAATTTGTTAAGACTTGTTTTTTGGCCTAATATAAGATCTAGTCTAGAAAATGTTCTCTGTGTGCTTGAGAAGAATGTGTATCCTGCTGCTATTTTATGAAATATTCTGTTTATGTCTGTTATGTACATTTGTTCTATAGTGTGGTTCAAACCCACTGCTTCCTTATTTATTCTCAGTCTGGGTGAGCTGTCGATTGTTGAGAGTGAGGTAGTAAAGTCTCCAACTATTATTTCATTGCTGTTTATTTACCCTTTTATTTCTGTTAGTATCTGCTTTATATATTTAGGTGCTCAAGTTGCATGCATAAATATTTACAATTGTTATATCTTATGGATGAATTGACACCTTTATCATAGTATAATGACCTTCTTTTTCTCTCATGACCATTTTTTTTTTTTTTTTTTTTTTTTTTTTTTTTTTTAAATTTATTTATTTATTTATTTTTGGCTGTGTTGGGTCTTCGGTTCGTGCGAGGGCTTTCTCTGGTTACGGCAAGTGGGGGCCACTCTTCATCGCGGTGCGGGGACCGCTCTTCATCGCGGTGCGCGGGCCTTTCACTATCGCGGCCCCTCCCGTTGCGGGGCACAGGCTCCAGACGCGCAGGCTCAGTAGTTGTGGCTCACGGGCCCAGCTGCTCCGTGGCATGTGGGATCTTCCCAGACCAAGGCTCGAACCCGTGTCCCCTGCATTAGCAGGCAGATTCTCAACCACTGCGCCACCAGGGAAGCCCCCTCTCATGACCATTTTTAGCTTAAAATCTATTTTGACTCATATAGGTATAGCTACTTCTGCTTTCCTTTGGTTATCGTTTGCTTTGACTATGTTTTTCATTTCTTCAACTTCAGCCTAAGTGTGTCTTTAAGGCTAAGTGTAGGCAGCATATTGTTGTATCTTGTTTTTTTGCTTTCCTTTTAGTCATTCAGCCATTGTATATCTTTTGATCAAATAATTTAACTGATTTACATTTAAAGTAGTTATTTATAGGTAAGGACTTACTATTGCCATTTTGTTCATTGTATTCTGACTGTTTGGTAGTTCCTTTGTTACTTCCTTCTTTTCTTGCTCTCTTCATTTATGATTTGATGACTTTTTGTGGCAGTATGCTGGATTCCCTTATCATAATCCTTTGTGTAGCTACTACAGGTTTTTCCTTTTTGGTTATCATGAAATTTATATAAAATATCTTATAGTTATGAAATTCTATTTTAAGCTGATAGCAACATAACTTTGATAGCATACTGAAACACTATGCTTTTACTTTTCCTCCCCTCACATTTTAGGTTACTGATGTTACAATTTAAATCATTTCTATACTGTGTGTCTACTAACAGATTACTATAGTTATATTTATTTTTAATGTGTTTCTTTTTTAACTTTTCAATTAAAATTGTAAGTGATTTGCACATCACCATTACAAGATTAGAAAATCTAACTTTGACTATCTATTTACTTTCACTGGTGAGTTTTACACATTCATATGTTTTTACAATGTTGATTAGCATCCTTTCATTTCAGCTTGAAAAATGCCTTTAGCATTCTTTTAAGGCAGGTCTAGTGGTGATGAACTCTTTCAGCATTTGTGTGTTTGGGAAAGTCTTTATGTTTCCTTCATTTCTGCAGAACGACTTTGCCAGGTATAGTATTCTTGGTTTACAAATTTTTTCTTTCAATATTTCGAATATGTCATCCCACTTTCTTCCGGCCTGCAAAATTTCTGCTGAGAAATCCACTGATAGTCTTATGGGGGTCCAACAGCTTCCTATTATACTTAGAAATCCAAATTCCTCACCATTACTCTCAAATATTTGCATGATCAGGCCCTGTCTACCTTTCCAACCTCTTACGATCCTCCAGTTACTCTGGCTTATTTTCTGTTTGAAACTTTCCAGGTAGGGTTCTCCTTCGGGGCCATTGTGAATGTGGTTCCTTCTGCTTGGATCATTCTGTGTCCATTTCTTCACGTTGTGGATCCAGCTCATAATTCAGGACTTCATTCAAATAGTACATCCTCAGAGATGCTACCCTGACCACCTCCCCATCCGGGTTGACTGCCCACCACACTACATCTCCACTGGCAGTCTTTCAATCTTCTTTTTTTTTTTTTTTTGATATGGACCATTTTTAAAGTCTTTATTGAATCTGTTACAACACTGCTTCTGTTTTATGTTTTGTTTTTTTGGCCACGAGGCTTGTGGGATCTAAGCTCCCTGACCAGGGATCAAACCGCACCCCCTGCAATGGAAGGTGAAGTCTTAACCACTGCACCGCCAGGGAAGTCTCAGTCTCTCAGTCTTATCACTTTTTTTTTCATAGTACAAATCACCATGTGAAATACTCTTATTAACGGAATTACTATCCTGTTTATGTTTTGTCTCTTTCCCTCCCATTTTTAAGTTAAGCTCCATGATTGAAGGGCTCTTGCCTCTTTCATTCAGTGCTCTATCCTCAGCTCCCCAATAAAGTAGGCACTCGGTTCATATTTGTTGAATAAATAACTCAGTAAGAAACTCTACCCAGTTTTATTAATGTGTATGAAATTAAGCCCAAAGGTGTATTTTTGGCACAGCCATAGGCCTTTTAACAAGCTAAACTCCACTCATCACCTCCTAAGCATATACATTAGTCAGTCTGAATAACCCTTTGCAACCTGGAAAAGATCCAGCCTACTTCTTGAACCCAGTCACTACAACCCACTCTGGGATCAAATTCACAAACTCTTTCTGCCTCGCTGCCTCCTGGCCTCTTGCCTTACTCCCCACCTAAGCTGTGCCCTTGCTTTGAAGTTTTCACGGACCCCCTTGACAGAGGACCAGATCCCCGCATCATCATCTCCAGCTCCCCTTGTGAACTCCTCACACTCTATGCACTGATATGGAAGGCTACTCCCCATCACACTTGTGACTCACCATGCCTCTTCCTTCTCGATTTCTTCTTTCCATGTTTCTACCTGCCACCCTCCATGGTAACTGTTTTCCCAGGTTTATCTGTTTTTCTCCTTCCCCCACTATATTGAGTTAAAAGCCTTCTAGTTCTGTCAGTCTAGCCTCTAGGCAGACACATTCTTTCTGTGCCTGTGAAACGTGAACCACCCGTGGCCAAGAATCCAGTATTCCAGTATCTTAAGCCAATGGGCCCCCAATCCAAATCTAGTTCATCAACACTATCTGGACAGGCAATCACTGATCTCTTAGCTCTTTCTCTTTCATCTCAAATCCATACTCTCAGTAGAATTAAGTGATAAAAACAGCACTTGTATCCCAAGTAATTTGTAGTTGTTGTTCAAGAGTTTATATTCTCTAAAGACTCTTCCCTGAGAGCTTCAGATTTTCTCTGTTTTCAGACTCAAATGCTGCCTCTCTGTTTTCTCTTTGCTGCAGCAGCCAGGTTTCCTGTGGGCAGGTCTGGGCTTTGAGCATCTCTTTACAATCAATTTTGATGCAGGCCAACAATTTCTTTGCCCCCATACTTTTGTATACCTCAGAGATCTTTCCATCAGATATACCAGAACTCTTCATGTTTTAAAATGTAGTTCCTTATAGAGTGAAAATCCCAGAGTCAGGAGATCTGCAGGAGAGCTGAGGGAGAATGAGCAGGTGAACACAAAAAAGAAATGATAGAGGAAAATGAGCCCAATTCCTATGCAAGAATTATGATGCCCATGGATTATCTGAAAACTTTTAAAACATCCAAATGAAAATGGAAGAATCAATGAGGTCAGCTCATATTGTACTTTTTTGCCTTTTATCTCATACCATAAACCTTGCAGAATAATCTGCCTCTGAATCAAAAATTTTGTTGGAACATCTGCCCCATTTAAGTTATAGCTACAATATTAAACAATAATAACTACAGTACTGGGGAGATGGAACATCAAGCTCTTTTCCAAATTGATTAGTCAGTTTATTTATGTAATTATGAATGCAGCTAATGTTTCAAGCTATAAAGCTATAGCATAAAGTGTTTGAAGAAATAAGTCATTCAAATTATTCCCCCACCAAGAGAATAGAATCCAGCAGCACCATGGGGTTTAGAATCAGACCTAGATTTAAATATCAGGTCTATCAGTTATTAACCTGTAGCACTTAATCTCTCTGAACTTTCCTATACTCATATATAAGAATGGAAGCGAAGACTCCTTTCTGGGTTGTTCTAAGGATTTAATGACACAATCTATAGGAAAAAGCACCAGCATGGTGCTTGACACCTGATTACTCAATAAGTGTTTACTCTTCTTCCTACCAGAAGACCAGCCCAAACTCTGAGATTTTAGACCCCATATAAATATTAGACATTCATAGCTCTTCCCCTTTAAAAAGGGGAACAAAAGTAGCTTTGTTCCACCTCCCTAAGAGGTCATTGGTTAGAACAACCCTTCTATGCCTATTCAATAGTGTTTGGAAAGGAGAATCTCAAGTTTTACTGCCAGTGGATGTTTGATGTTGGAACATAGAGAGTGTCATGGTATCAATGTTTCAGCCTAGTGGGAATTTCAATTCCAACTTGAAACCAGAAAAATCTTAATCCTATCCAAAAAGTGTGTACAAAGAAGAGGAACAACAGAAGTAGATGAATCAAAACTCAGTGAGAACAAAATAATCAGGTACACTGATTTTGTTTATTGGATTAGTGATGAAAATCTAAACATTCATGTCAAATCTTACCCCAGGTCCTTAATTTGCTGTGGACAATTTTGTTTAAATTAATGTAAAGTAAAATGTAGAACTAGGGTCTCATTTCAAATCATGGTCTCAGTCATTCTTGGCAAAATATTTAGTTGTCTCATGAAGTTAATGAAGCAAAACCTCAGGAAGGAGAAACCATGGCCATGGCCAGTGTGCCTTCAGTCTCCCCTCCTGTTCCCACAGCAGACATCACACCATGTCACTCATTCCTACTGACCTTGGATGTGGTCTCAGAATTGCAGCCAAGGTTGCAGAGCCTAGAACAAGTGAAGGCAGGTGAGCAGCTCTGGTTACGGGTCTTCTGTCTGTCTAGGTGTTCTATGTTGGTCATGGGTGGAGGTGTCTTCTCAAGGATGAGGAGAAGCAGGCTCTATCAAAGGATGCCAACCCATATTTGCTCCTGATTGGCCCCAAAGAGCTTGCTTCTCTGTTTCTACTCATTTGGCTTGGACTTTTGACCTTACCTCCTTGGCTGTCACTGCCTTTGCTCCTGCTTTTCTGAAGGCCAGGCCTGCCCCTCTGAGGCACACAGCTCTGCTTCTTCCCCAGCACACACTTAGCTCCAGACCTCACTCCAGATGCTCACTTGGTGCTGCTTTTTCTCACTGAAGAGAGGTCTCAGGACTTCTCCGGCAACCCACTGCTTTCTGTTACTCCTACTGGGCAGAGCCTGCTGTGGCCTTAGCGGGTGGCCACTCTCCGCTGTCCTCACCTCGTCTGATTAACCCAGTTCTGGGAAGCTGCTCTGTGGGACCCAGCCCGGCCCGCCCTGGCCTTGTCTGGCTTTGGCATGGGGGGGAGGGTGGTCTTCAGAACCCACATCTTTCCTCAAGGGACAGCCTGTACCTGAGTCAGCCCACGCCAAAAAGGCGGCCTCTTCTTCCTTTTCGGGATTTGTGGTTCACTCGTTACTCCTCAAGCCTACCACAGTTGCCTTGGCAGCAACACACCCTGGGGCCCGCTGGGAAAATTCCACACTCCGATTTGGCACCTGTCGCTGGTAGCAGACAGGCCTGAACTGCTGGGGAGGGACAGAGCCATGATGAATTAGATATTGAACCGATTGGGGCAGCGGCGGAGTCCCTTTCTATGATAGTGGACAGCAAAGCAGTGTTAGGGAAATGGCTTCTTTTCTTTCTTCTGTTAGCAATCAATCCTTGTGCCCCAGGACGGCCTCAGCTTGGCAGGTTGACACCCAGATGATTTCTGATGGCCTACGTGCCGACCACAAGGCAAGCTCGAGTGCTGCCAACTCAGCCCCACAGAGAATCCCTTCTCTGGGGATGAGAGGTGCCGTTCCAAACCCCAGCAAGCTGGAATGCATCCACTCCTATCCCTTGCATGCAGCTACAGTGAACAGTGGTCAGCCGAAGCAGAAGAGCAGAGGCATGGCCTGTCTGTGCGGGAAATGTTAATCTATGCTCTGAAATCTGAGACGTGAAGGGAAATTTGGCCACAGAAGAGCTGTGGTTCCAAAACTGATAAAAATGTTCCAAAATCCTGCTCTGTCATATGCTTGATTACACCACTGCTCAGGATGACAAATGAGCTTCCATCTTAATTATAGCTTGGGAAAGGATGTATAGACAGTTCTTTGACTTCTGTTTTATTCTGTCCATTCCAAATAGCTAGTTCCAAAAGCAGGAGTGTAGAAGAAGAGACATAAATAACACTCCATGGACTGTCTCATTTGCTCTGGAAAATCCCCTAAAAGGTTAATGTTGCATCTCATGCTTCTGGGCATGTGTGGGTCACATGCTGGGAGCTGGGAAGCAGCTCCTGACTCCTGCTGTGGTGATGCCCAACCAGGCGGATAGGGAAGGACACCAGGCAGCACAGACACAAGCTCTGGTAAACCAGTGTTGACTTCAGGATTACATCCATGACTAGAAATCACATGAGGAGAGAACTCTCAGTTTCCTTCCCTGGGAGAAGGATGGAGCAAGAGAGGAAAGGGCACAGTGATTTAACACTTTCAAGGTGTCGAGAAGGGAGAAAACCCCTCAGACAATGTGGAGGCAGAAGCCACTCTCTCCAGAAGCTTCCAGAAGATGCTGGAAGCATCTGGATTCCCGAGGACAAAGGACACCTTAATTCCTGGTTGGCACATGAAGAATCTCCAGTGCCAAGTATCCTGACCAAGGCATTCTGTGGCAAGGAGAAAGGAGAGGAGGAAAGAGATCAAATCCTACTGGAGACTGTCTCATGGGGAAAAGCCAAATAGCTGAGTTCCCTGTAGTCTAAGAGTCCTCACACTTAAGGCAGGGAGCCCAAGCCTCACACAACTTCACAGGCAATAGGATGCCAGGGGACCTGGCCAGAGTTGCTTTTCTGTGGGGGAGAAAGTAGCTCCATCCTGCTAGAAGGTTTGGGATTCCTTCGGTGAGGATGTCAGTGGAGAGGGTATAGAAGTCACCCCCAAAAGAGTTAGAGATGGAGGGTGCCTGTGAAAGTGAGGCGGGAAATGCAGCTGGAGCAGGTTAAAGACAAATATGGCTGTAAATGCTGCTGCCTTAGGCAGGCTAATGGAGAAATGGACCAAGGCCTCTGAGGGCAAGAAAAGCAAGAAGATGCTGTGAGCTTGGCACCATGATGGCCTGAGCGTGAGAACTCACCTCCCCCCATCCCACCTTCCCCTGCCACCTCCCAGCCTCATGCAGTTCTCATGTGCCAGCAGAGGCTCTTGGATCCATATGAAATCTGCTCCCACTGGTGTTGGAGGCGGGCCGCGTGCCCGGATGCCCTATGAATCACCTGCAGCAGGAGGAGATCATCACTCTCCCATCTGCTGCCCCTGCTCTCAACCTCCAAGTAGAGCTGGCAGCTGGGAAGAGGTCCGAGATCTCAGCCTTCTCCCTCTCTCCTGCCCCGTTCACCAGAAGTGGTGGGCCTCGACCGCTAACCTTACTGCTCTCTGGCTGTCCGGGGTGGGACCATTGTAGCTGCCGGAGACCCCCAGCAGATGCAATTGCTTGTGAATGATGTTCGAATGGGTCCCTGGAAATAAGGAAGTAAACAATCTGTCTGGGGACTCCAGGACCAGCCCCTCATAGATCAGGAGAGCCTCGTCTGCGCTCCTGGGGCAGATGGCCGGGGATGTAGCACAGGCATGGCCATCTGAAGGAGCCTGGTTTTGTCTCTTTGTTTGTTTTTAGCCATTTGGGATGGGCAGACTGTAGCGAATTCTTGTTGTGCTTTTGATTCTCTTAATATTCTTCAACGTGACCACATTTATTTAGGGAATCAGGGACCTCCCGGGGGTCTTCTGGCCGGGTCTCTTGCTGCCAGGGAGGTCTTTGCCATGAAATCAAGACAGACGAGGAATGATTTTTAGCAGCAAAGATTTGTCCTCCTCCCACCTCTAGCATCTGCCAGACGCCCCGAAAATTTCACAGATCAGAGTCTCTCTATTAACAATAATATGTACGAAATAAAATTTTTAGTGGAAGCTTGGATTGATCTCTTTAAAAAAAAGTTATTGATTGCTTAGTATATACCAGGCACCAATGAGACTAAGGCTTAGAGAGATTTATGAACTTCCATGTAGGCATAGGTGGTACGAAGGAGGATCAGGGCTGGAAGCCACATCTTCTCAACTCCCAGTCCAGTGTTCTTACCATAACGCCATAAAGAAGGGAAGGAAATAAGATGTCTGATCTTTAAAATATTAACTATGGAATTTCTTTTAAACAATACAGTTTGCAAAAAATATTTGCAAAAAATATTTTTGCCAGTTAAATTCATAAGAGATCTAAATCGTGTATAATCAGTGCTTCTAAAACTTAAGAAAGCAACATTTTCACAAACAAGGTGAGCCTGGTCCTGATAATTTGGTCTTCTGATACTGTGCTTAGCAAAACCCTTTCTCCTGGCCACTCCCGTCTTAATGAGAATGAAGTCAAATGAGTGGGATCCTGAGGAAAGAGGGTCATGGCCTCTCCTATGGTGAGGTAAGCTGGCTATACGGCCATGTGATCCACTGACACACTTTCTTTAAGAATCAGAAAGCAGGAATTCCCTGGCGGTCCAGTGGTTAGGACTCTGTGCTTTCACTGCTGGGGGCGCAGTCGGGGAACTAAGATCCCACAAGTTGCGTGGGCTCAGCAAAAAAAAAAAAAAAAAAAAAAAAAAAAACGGATCAGAAAACACTTATAATTTCCCCGGCTGAAGCTTTTGAGAGATGGGATCAAAGGCTCTTTCCCAATTGGTCCTTCTCAGCGCATCTCCTACCTCAGAGTTGGCAAACTTGGTAAAGGTAGGCTGGTACTCTCCCATCCCTCACCCATGATAGTCATAGCTAATCTGGCATGGCTGTCTTTCCCACTGACCTTTGGGGTGACTCAGAATCCTTCTCAACACAGCACTCAAGACAGCAGCTGTCAACAGAGAGAAGTGACATATGAACTGACACCTGATTGCCAGCAAGGTTTTACCGGCTCCTTTTCACTCAGAGGGGTGCCAGATGTTCCCACTTTTCTCTGCAGTTTGCTCTTTGCTTCCATTCGACTGTGGTAGGGTTACAAATTTACTTAGGGTACACTGAGATGTGTAGATAAAAAGTAGTTTCATATTGTGCTGTAGTTGCTGTAGTCGCTGTTACTGGACAATGGGGAAGGGACAGAGAAGGATTCTGTAATTTAGACCAGTGCATCTCAAACTTTTATGTGCATCCAAATGAATTATCTAGGGATCTACTTAAAATTCAGATTCTGATTCATGAGGTCTGAAAGGTGTCCTGAGTTCTACATTTCTAATGAGCTCCCAGCTGAAGCTGTTGATTTGGGGCCCACACTTTGGGTAGTAAGGCTTTTAGACACTGCAATAAACTTAGTCTGATATTAAATTTCAATAGTCTCCTTATGTAGCTCTTTGGTCTCTCTTACATTAAATACTTGGTCCATCAGAGGTCCATTAGATCTCATGGTGGAATGGGAAAATGGTACCTATGAATCCACATGGAATCCTCTGGATCATCCCTAGCCTCTGTTATGCAGTGGCTGCTCTGGGCTGCTCTACAGACTGGTGACCACTAAGGTTTAACTAGTCTCTTCTCTGGGCCTGATTGTGTTCAGACTTTCAGAAGCAAATCTGAAAAACTGATCTTGTGAAGATACTGTGAATGGTATAGACTTCCTGTGCTGACAGAGAATCTGTGACCATTGAGTGAATTGTAAACAAGATGGCAGGCTAAAGTTTGGGATGGGGGGTTTTCAATGCTCTCAAATCACAGGTAGCTACCTAGGGATAAGACCACATTAAAGGCTCAATGTCTCCAAGCCTTAGTTTCTTCTTCTGTAAATCATACCCATACCATAGGGTTTTTGCCATACACAAACTGTACTTTTTAGTGTTTTCCCACAGCTGCAAGGAAGCATAGTGAATCTGCTTTTGGTTTCACCTCAATCCAAGCGAAACTTGAACTCTGCTGAAGAGGATGTAAGTTAACATCAAGTATGCCTGAGGATCCTAAACCCCAAATCTTGAGAATTCCAGAGCAAGGGTGAAACTTAACGGCAGGTGATTTTCTACTAACCAAGATTTAGCCATCCATGCATCCATCTCTCTGGCCAGAAACATTCGTTAAGCATTTAAATGTGACACAGGCAGAGCCATGCACTAGATGTGAGTTCATCGTTTGCAGTAACTGAACATATCACATTCAAGGCCACAATTCAAAGAAACAAATTTCAAGTTGCCTTAATTTAAAAAAGGAATATAGCATAATTTCATTCCTACATAAAACTTGCTTCAAAATGGTCTTAAGTCTTTCTGAACGCCACTCTAAGTAACACTCTGAAGAGTCCCTGACATTTTCTCTGGATGCTGCAGACCAGAAGCTTTTAGAATGCTCTGCAGATTGCTGATGAGAGCTCCCATTTACTTGCAAATTCTCTTGACTATCAAAAGTGAAATGCGGAGAGGAGCCAAAGTCTTATAAATAGAAAGAGGTCATTATTGCACTGAAGGAACCAAGGTGCTCAGACCTTTCTACCAAACTAATGAATTCTCCCTGCTCCTTTTTGGGTTGTTTCACATTTTGGAAAGAAGGAGCAGACAGATTGGATGACTTGCCCAAGGCCAGAGAATGTGCCACCAGCGGACTTTGGAATGAGATGTATCATTCTTGGCTCTCCGGACCTTTCCCTGACAGCCTTACCTCTTTTTGGCTCCAGGGATACTGGGGTTGCTGTGAAGAGTAAAAGAAATGAGTTAGAAAGAGTCCTGCAGCTGTATTATTTTTATAGTCCTATTGTATGTGACATCTGCCCCTTGTGAATTTGCTCAGTAGCTGAGGAATGCTAAGGATTTCATTATTCAGACAGCAAATAAGGCCTGGTCACCAGTCCTGGAACTGACGGGAGGGCTGCCAGGCCTTGAGTCTTTGAAAAGGGAATGCCGGTGGGCCTTCCCTGCAAGCCTATCTTGGCTTGAGCCAACTGGGTCAAAGGCAGGCAGCTTAGCCCTCTACTACAGAGCAGGGAATTAACTCGTGATGTCAGTAGTCCCAATATTGGAGGTGTGAGCGGGTGACACACTGTGAATGAGCAAGTGTATCTCATCCTCAGCACCCCTGCTTCTCCCAAAATGTTGACCCAGTTCACAAAATGAAAATGAGTCGTCTTGCCCAGCACCTTCATAACCCACTAAAACAGGAAGACAGTCCTAAGGCTCACATCCCTTAGCTGGCTCTCGCTAACTCCCAGCCCTTGGCATCCAAGGGCGCTGGATGGATTCTGTTCTTCAGTCAGTCAACACCTGGCTGGATCTGGGACTGGAAGGGACATTCCAGCCCAAGCCATGCTGCTCTTCACGTCCCTGCACATCACTCAGGGGTTGGGACTCCCATAGGGAGCCCAGCCTGAGGGATGGCCTCTCCCTGGCAGAGTAAGTTATGTAGGCTCCCTTCCCAGGGCTGTACATCAGCTGCCTGGAGAAATGGCCTTGATGACCTCATGAATGTGACATGCACAGAACCACCCTTAGATCTGGCAGCTGGACCCCTGCCTCTATCCTGTGCTGTAGAGGTCCCTGCTCTGACCCTTACCCAGATGAGTGAGCGTCCACAGGTCCCACCCAGCACACATACTGTCCCTTCTGACCACTCTCCAGGGCGCTGGAATTCCTTCCAACAGTTCAAGGCCCATTTTCAGGACCAGCCTTGGGCCTTTCCCCCAGGTTCACCCCTGACAAGTGGACAATAAGTGCTGTGTATGGAGAGAGTGGTGGAGATTGGGGGTTGTACACAAGGGGCTGGGGTCTCCACACATATGTACATGAGGCCCCTCCTGAAGTAGCTTTAGAGCCTCTGTGTGCATTCCTGCCCAGGGGCCCATGCAGGCCAGGGCATAAGAAATCCCCAAATATTCTTTTCTGGAATAATTTTCTACTCCCCTTCTACTAGGTCAGTTCATCAATTCCCATGGGTTATACGAGCTTCATGCTAATGACATCTTAATTTATATTTTTTCTTTGCTGAACTCTAGAATATCTACTTGGTATTCCCAGTTAGATATATCTGATGTCTCAAACTTAACATGGTTAAAACAGATTTCTTGGGTTTTTTTCCCGCCAAGTATTGTGCTCCCATCGTGCTTTTTCATCTTAGTAAACGGTGTCACTATCCACCCAGTTGCTCAAGCTAAAGACCTAGGAGCATCCTTACTGGATCTCTCCCCTTCCCCCTCACCCATGTCAAATCCACTGGCAAATTCTATTGGTTCTACCTCAGATCTCTTTCTTCTCTCCCTTTTCACTGCCATCCCTTTGGCCCAAGTCACAAACACCTCTTGCCTGGACAACTGAACTAACTTCCTAAATGGTTTTTCTGCTCCTATTCTTGTCCTCCTACGGTCCATTCTCCCGAGTGACAAAAATGCTCTTCTTTCCATGTAAGTTAGATCATGTCTTCTCACCTGGCCCCTGTGCAAAAGGGGGAAATGTCTTCTCACGCCTAATGGATGTAGTCCTTGCCTATGCCTCCATCCTTGTCTCATGCGTCCCTCCCTCTCTTCCACTGCCTACACAGGCCCTTCAGTTCCTCCAGCGCCCTCTGCTTTCCCACACCTTATACAGCCAGCAACATCTCCTCATGAGGGTCTCAGCTTAAATGTCACCTTCTCTGAGAGCCCTCCCAGAGAGATCCAGCTAAAAATGGTCCTGATCCCTTGCCTCCTGCATTGATTCTCCTTCCCAGCCCCTTATTTGTTCCCTGCATAACACTTATATTTGAAAGTATTATTTTATGTGATTGTTTTCTAGTCCTTCTATCCTACTAGTCTCTAAGCTCTTTAAAGGCAGGGCCATGTCTGTCTTGTTCACAGTTCGGTCCCCTGTGACCAAGACAGTTCAAGGCAAATAGTCACTGCTGGGGAAACACTTGTTGTATGTATAATGAAGGTGGGGACAGGACTGGTGGGTGTGGAAAACATATAAGTAAGAATAGCATCTTTTGCACCCCTCAGGGACCCAGGACTAGTCATTTTCCCACAGTCCAAGGGTCAACCGCCGATGTCGGAAGATCCCTTTTCTCCTGATCGCTCATGTTGGTTTCTAGATCCTCTGTATGTGTTCTCAGAGGGCCCCTTCTAATCTATAGAAAGAATGTAAGACCTTGGCTAAAGCTGAAGCTGAGAAATTCCGCTGGGCCTCAGAGATCCAGAGAAAGCCATCCCCACCCTGAGAGTGACAGGTTATAGCTCTGCTCACGGGGCAGCCCGGTCCTGAGAGCCTGGTGGGGTTGCTTGGGCGCAGACATTACAGAAAGCCTCTCTGTTCGGGGTGGGTTTCCTTCGCTTTGTTTCTCTGTGTGCTCCATGGCTTGTTCCTAACTCACGGCCAATCACCACACTGCCAGATGGTGCGAAAGATTTACCGGAATTTCGTTTTCAAATAAACCACAAGCTTGGATGAGTTAATGTTGTTCCACATAAAAAAGCCACAAAACTGGACAAATTAGTGTTGTTTCAAGAAAAGAAACTTGTCCAAGCCGTCAGCTCTGCCCTTCTCAAAGGGCTCTGATAGCTGCATGAAGACACTGGGGGTGGGTCACTCTCGTGTGAGGCCACCACACCAAAGGGTGGGTGGGGAGGGAGTACCCCTCCCGCTCCCGCTGACTCCGCAGAATGACTTGGCAGAGCCGCGGGGAATTTCATTCTCCCGTGGAACTGGATCGTGTCTGTCGAATTCGTCTCAGTTACACCAAGAGCCCAAGGATGGCAACGGCCTCTTCCAGCCTGTCAGCAGAGGCTGCAGTCCCCCCTCAAACACAGACCGGCTGCGAGCTTTCCTGGACGGCGAGTCACCTGACAGCTGACCAGCAGGGATGTGAGGACAAATGATTTATACGCCACATTTATATGCTGCCGGAGGTGTTTCACGTAGCATCCCCTCCCCAGCAGTAATGGCAATATAGCCTGGTAGACAATGCATCCAAGTTCAAAACCTAGATCCTAACCCCAGCTGCACCGCTTACAGCTGTGGGGTCATGGCCAGATTGCAGTTCTCTAAGGAACAATGTTTTCTCGTCCTTTAGATAGAGGTAATAATCCTAAAACGACAGGGTCATCTTAGGAACAAAACTGAGATAAAAATCCTTTGCACCCTAAATGTGGGAGCTGTATGGGCTGCTGCTGATGATGGTGTCAGTTTTGTGGCCGTCCCCCAACCCCATCCTTAGAGCACTCAGAGCCAGTCTCAGAGGAGGTGTGTCATCTGCTTCCTGTGGTCAAAATACCATGAAGTAAATCAAGCCAAGAAAGCAATCAATATAGCTCAACCAAAAGAGCCCTTCTTAAAGAATCTAAAACATCGCCTTTTCTTTTCTTGACCACACATCAGATTAGGTCCCTTCTGACCTTTGTGTTAAATTAGAATTCTACCGCTTGCCTCCTTTTGGAAATTTTATATCATAAGTATATGTAGAAATACTCTAAAGGGATGTCTGTGATCTGTGTCTTGGAACTTCATTTTGTTACATGGGATAAAGAAATCTGGAACTTATTTGAGCAGAGATTCAGGTTCACGAACTTAATAATAATAACCAAAGTATCTACCATGGATTGAGTACTTTCCAAGCTAAAAAACTTTATATCCTTTATTCTAGTGAATCTCCACTATAAATCTGCAATATTTCCCCCATTTTACAGATGAAAATACTAGAGAAAAATTGTACTAGTTGTAAAAAGCCCAGATCTGCTTCACCGTAAGGTCTGCTCATGCTGTTCTACTTGTGTTTTGGGGTAGAAGTCACTAGAGAGGAACAAAATAACAAAGATAATAATGGTAACGATAATATCACTGTCATTATCATTATTGAATGTTTAAAAACCATTAAAAATGCCTTAGAAGTTTTGCCTCAGAACTCACGACCGCCCTATAAGGTGGAGACCCTCATTGTCTCCATTTTACAGATGAGGGAACCCAGCGGAGAAGCTAATGGCATGTCAAAGCCACTTAGCTGGTGGTAGGTAGCAGAGCTGGGATTGAAGCCCAGGCAGTTTGACCTTGACCTCTGTGCCATGTGACTTCCCAAGGGCAGAGCTTGAAGCCTCCTGAAGCTTTGTGCAGTGAGGAAAACGTTCCCAACATCATTCATCAAGCCAGATGCCCTGAAGCTCCTGCCGCATCCCCACAGCATAAGGTAGACCCACCGACTCTGTAAGGGATCCCTGTGTAAGCACGCAGATTTGGGTTGTGACTTGCTAAAGAGGCACAGTAAAGGCTGTGACTTCTTCCTGCGCCTGGGAAAAAGCATCTCAGGGGGCGGGGAAAGGGGTCACGAGAAATCATTTCCTGATGCGAAAACTCTACAAAGTTTGACTGGATTTCTTAGAAACATGAAGAGGGACAAATAATTTTTCGTCCATTTTCTTACAGGGCTTAATTTCGTTTCCTCAGGTTCTTGTTTGTTTTACCTCAGAATGTGATCATCAGTAGCATATCTTAGTTCTTTCTTCTTTCTGGCTGAAAGCAAAGCTTTTAACTTCTCAGTTGATAGAGATATGCCCCTCCTCCCACCTCTCAGCTTTGGTTCATTTCTTAGGGTTCAGACGAGGTTTGGAGAAAGCTCTGTTCATTTTGAAGCCTCATGTCTGGGGCCTGGAAGAAGGCTACAACTGCCCAAGATAGGAACTCCCCTGTCAAGTCAGCCACGGGCCTAAATAAACAGTGAATCTGCTCACAGAGTGCCCAGCCGAGCTTCAGATGCCCCCAGGTCCCTTCAGCAGCTCCACATGCAGGTCTGGTGGGAGCCTGCGTTTCAGGGCCCTCTGGGGTGCTTTCCCTTCCCAAGGCTGACGTCCCCAGCCACTGACTCACCGCTCGTCCTCCTTTACTAGAAGTTCTGGAGGAAGCAACACAGGGGAGAAATTCACTGTTTCTACTCCCTAAATCTGACCATGACTCATTATTCAGCAAACACCAAATGGTTCCACATCCTCCTCCTGAGAAGGAGGGGCCGGGCGGTTACATAAGCAGCCGTCCGTGTACGGCTGCTCTTGGGTAATTGAAAGTGAAGCCCTTCTGACTGGAAGCCTGATTGGCAGGGACGTGACTCTTTCCTCACCCCATGACACCAGTCTTGACGAGGGGAGAAACCTCTCCGGGAGAGGGCCCCCAAAGCCAAGGTGTACCGCAGGGGGGGTTGTTCTTTGCACAGTAGGCCTGATGGTTGGCATAGCCGGTATTTTCTGCCTTATCAAAACAGGGCCCTGCCACAGTGTCTCTGATCTTATCTCTTGACAAGCTGGAGCTCAGCTTTGTGGGGCAGACTCTACCCGGCACGCTGAACAGAGGAGGAAGCATGGCGAGGGGCTTCTGTGCCCAGGGACCAACCAAGAAGTACCACCCGGGAAGGATCACCTGAAGGAGAGGATTCGCAAGGGCTGCTTTTGTGTAATAAGCTCAGCGCTGTGATCATAGAAAATAGAGTTGAATTGCAAAGCTCAGAGTACAGGAGGCAGTTGTTTTTCTGGTTCAGGGAGAAGAGAAGTGACTTTAAATTGCTCTTCGAAAGATACAGAGGGGTTAGACAGATCTTCACTAGGCTCAGTAATCCTGTCCTCCTTTCCAGCCTGCATTACCAAGGAATGGCTTTTGAGGAGCGGTGGGAAGCAAAACAAAATCCGAACATCCATTTCTGGAACCTGCTACACGCAGAGAAAGCCCTGCTTATAGACACCACAGGAAGTTCCAGCTGATGAAGGGAAAGCTATCTTTTTGAATGCCATCCCTGAGGGGCTTGCGGGTGTATATACCTGGCTTCTTGGACAAGACCACGGTTCTCCTTAACTGGGCGTGGTTGTCTGCTTGAGCAGAGCTGGGCAGGGCCTGCAGGGGAGGGGCGGTGGCTGAGGGAACACAGTGGCCTCCAGCCTGGCTGCCATCCTCAAGAGGAATGTTCCAGGAAACGTCCCCGACACACAGAGAAATGAGATCCTGGAGAAGACTGGCCTAAAGAGCTCAGGAAGGCCAGTAAACCTGGAGCATTTGATAAGAGATAGAGATGGAATGGCATTGTTGGGTTATCTAAATGTGGTGTGTCGCCATGAGTGGGGGGCTGCCTTTAGGTTCCCAGCCATAGACATGGTATCATAGTATGGTATACTATGATATGATATATGGCGTAGACATGGCACCATAGTATGGTATACTATGATATGATATATGGTGTAGACATGGCATCATAGTATGGTATACTGTGATATGATATATGGCGTAGACATGGCACCATAGTATGGTATACTGTGATACGACACATGGCGTAGACATGGCACCATAGCATGGCGCACTGTGATACGACACATGGCGTAGACATGGCACCATAGCATGGCGCACTGTGATACGACACATGGCGTAGACATGGCACCATAGCATGGCGCACTGTGATACGACACATGGCGTAGACATGGCACCATAGCATGACGCACTGTGATACGACACATGGCGTAGACATGGCACCACAGCATGGCGCACTGTGATACGACCTATGGCGTAGACATGGCACCATAGCATGGTATACTGTGATATGATATATGGCGTAGACATGGCACCATAGTATGGTATACTGTGATATGATATATGGTGTAGACATGGCATCATAGTATGGTATACTGTGATATGATATATGGCGTAGACATGGCACCATAGTATGGTATACTGTGATATGATATATGGCGTAGACATGGCACCATAGTATGGTATACTGTGATATGATATATGGCGTAGACATGGCACCATAGTATGGTATACTGTGATATGATATATGGCGTAGACATGGCACCATAGTATGGCGCACAGTGATACGACCTATGGCGTAGACATGGCACCATAGCATGGCGCACTGTGATATGACACATGGCGTAGACATGGCACCATATCATGGCACACTGTGATACGACACATGGCGTAGACATGGCACCATAGCATGGCGCACAGTGATACGACCTATGGCGTAGACATGGCACCATAGCATGGCGCACTGTGATACGACACATGGCGTAGACATGGCACCACAGCATGGCGCACTGTGATACGACCTATGGCGTAGACATGGCACCATAGCATGGCGCACTGTGATACGACCTATGGCGTAGACATGGCACCATAGCATGGCGCACTGTGATACGACACATGGCGTAGACATGGCACCATAGCATGGCGCACTGTGATACGACCTATGGCGTAGACATGGCACCATAGTATGGCGCACAGTGATACGACCTATGGCATAGACATGGCACCACAGCATGGCGCACTGTGATACGACCTATGGCGTAGACATGGCACCATAGCATGGCGCACTGTGATACGACCTATGGCGTAGACATGGCACCATAGCATGGCGCACTGTGATACGACACATGGCGTAGACATGGCACCATAGCATGGCGCACTGTGATACGACCTATGGCGTAGACATGGCACCATAGCATGGCGCACTGTGATACGACACATGGCGTAGACATGGCACCATAGCATGGCGCACTGTGATACGACCTATGGCATAGACATGGCACCACAGCATGGCGCACTGTGATACGACACATGGCGTAGACATGGCACCATAGCATGGCGCACTGTGATACGACCTATGGCGTAGACATGGCACCATAGCATGGCGCACTGTGATACGACACATGGCGTAGACATGGCACCATAGCATGGCGCACTGTGATACGACCTATGGCGTAGACATGGCACCATAGCATGGCGCACTGTGATACGACCTATGGCGTAGACATGGCACCATAGCATGGCGCACTGTGATACGACACATGGCGTAGACATGGCACCACAGGCTGAGTTATGTGTCCCCACCCCACCACCAAATTGATATGTTGAAATCCTAACCCACCCGCACCCCTGCCCCAATATCGCAGGACGTGACTATATTTGAGACAGGGCCTTTAAAGAGATAATTAAGTTAAATTGAGGTCATAGGTGGGCCCCACTCCAATATGACCAGCTTCCTTATAAGAAGAGCCGATTAGGGCATAGACACAGGCAGAAGGAAGCCCATGTGAAAATACAACCTGTCCCTTTTATGGGTGGTTCTCGGAAGATAAGCTAGGGCAGATAGAGAGAGAGGGCTTCCTGCCCCCATTACAGTCCTGAGTATAAATGGAGCTGTGGAGACTGGGTTCCTGAGCGTTTTGAGAAAAATTACGAAGGCTCATACACTCTGGTACAGGGAAGTCTAAGAGTCTCCAAATGCCCTAGTGAGGAAATGCAGTTCTGTGGGCCTTCTTCTCCAGGGTGTTCTAACCAGCACTGTCTCAACAGTGTGCTCAACCCAGGGGCATTCTCCTCGAGCCCCGCTTTACAACCCCTGTACCTGGAGCCCGGCCAGGCCCTCCAGCAGCCCCATCTCAGTTAAGGACCTGCCAAAGGAATGGTTTATCCATGTGCCTCGTGTATATCAAGGGAAAGTAATCCTAGGCTCTGGCTGAGAGGGTCTTAATGGACCCTTCAGGAAGGAAGCCTGCCTGATAACACAGGGTTAGACAGCTGGCTGTTTGCTTTGCTAGAGCTTAGTTTTGTGTTCTCTCTTCTGAGAGGCAGGGGTTGGACACCAGCATGAACAGGATAAAACGCCCGAAGGATTAACAACTGGGTCCCTCCCCCGTTCTCCCACCACCTCCTTCTCAATTATTCCAATTTTAGTCTTTTCTCACCTTCCCTAAATCTGATATTTTAACTAAACATTCTGGTTTTGCGTTCTTCCTTCCTTCCTTTATTCCTTTTTAAAAGTCTATTTTAATGAAATGCTCTCTGGCTCCCAGCAAAGCTCACCTCCACTGTGAGTGCCCCTGGAGTGGGCAGGAAAGGATGAGTCCTAGCTGCCTTTCAAAGCCGCCCCCATCCCTTCCCCCTTCCACACCGCCCACGCCTACAGGAGGATGAGAGACAATAGGGCACCAGTGTCTCAGGACGGTTCCCCAGAGCCACTTCCCCTAATACTGCTCTTCCCTCGGGGCTGGCAACTGTGGGTGGGGCCTGAGAGAAGCTTCTAGCCTCATCATTTTCTTTGAGACAAAATTTAGAGAAGCGTTAAGAAGCAAACGGAGCATAAACCAATGTCTTAGCAAGTGCTGCCATTCAGAGATGAAGCGTATTTAGGAGGAAAAATGCAACTCTGGACCCATAGGTAAGAGCTAAATCCCGACATAAATACCTCATAAACTTGGAACTTCCAACCCAGCCCTGAGAATGCCGTGCTCTCCCACGCACTCACGGCAGACCTGGTCCTCGTCCAGGGAGTTCAGTTGCAAAGCTGGAAACTCCCTGACTTAAAACAATGTCTGGGTGTTTTCTGCTTCCTAGGAGCTTGGAAGGAGGGTAAAAAGTTTAATAAATGTGTTGCTTAATTTGACTTCTCCTACCCTGCATACCTATTGCTTCATCCGGGTTCGTTAGATGCGCCAGCCATAAAAGGTGAGCTCTAGAAAACTCGGTGAGGCAAATGAAGAGATTACTTCATGGCTCCTGCCCAGTGTGTAGCAGTGTGCTCGGGTATCGTATAAGACAAGCACCTCCACCCGCAAATAATAGGACATAGTCCCTGCATTCTTGGAGTTGATAAACCAAGGAGTCCAGAGAGATGGCTGATCAACCCTTCAGATGCCCATTTCTTCAAAAAATTTATTTTTCTTTTCCATTATGGTTTATTACAGAATACTGAATATAATTCCCTGTGCTAGGAACTTGTTGTTTATCCATTCTCTATATAACTGTTTGCATCTGCTGGTCCCAAACTCCCAATCCATCCCTCCCCTGTACCCCCTTCCCCTTGGCAACCACCAGTCTGTTCTCTATGTCTGTGAGTATGTTTGTTTCATAGATAAGTTCATTTGTGTCATATTTTAGATTCCACATATAAGTGATATCATATGGTATTTGTCTTTCTTTTTCTGACTTACTTCGCTTAGTATGATAATCTCTAGGTCCATTCATACAGCTGCGAATGGCATTCTTTCATTCTTTTTATGGCTGAGTAATATTCCATTGTGTGTGTGTGTGTGTGTATATATACCTACACACACACACACACACACACACACACATATATATATATATATATATATATATATATATATATATACACACATATAGTACATCTTCTTTTATCCATTCATCTGTCGATGGACATTTAGGTTGTTTCCATGTTTTGGCTATTGTGAATAGTACTGCAATGAACATAGGCATGCACGCAGATACGTATTTCTAATACCCATTTTCTTTTTCTGCTTCACCTGCTTCTTCCTCTTCTTATTTCCCCTATCCTTTAACCTCCCCCTCCCCTTCATGCATTCCTTGCCCTTTCCTCCTCCAGGTCCTGCTTTACTGGGCTAGAAGTGAAGAGCACAACAGCTCTCTCATTGCTCTCAGCGTCAAGGGTAAAAGGAAGTGACCTGGAGTTAGTTGTCTTACCTTCTCAACCCAACTTCTCTTGGCTGAAGTTAGCTTTTAGGAGGAGTAAAATAAG
This sequence comes from Balaenoptera acutorostrata, assembly GCF_949987535.1. NCBI lineage: Eukaryota > Metazoa > Chordata > Mammalia > Artiodactyla > Balaenopteridae > Balaenoptera > Balaenoptera acutorostrata. The sequence goes on from NC_080074.1 coordinate 85,100,448, forward strand.
AAGGGAAGTGAAAGAGATGTGGGAACACCTCGTCAAAAATTATTTGCTGTCAGGGAAGCATATAGGTGAATACATAAATGGTAAATCAGAGAATTACATAGAAGGAAGAGGACTTTGAGCCTTGAAAACTTACTCCCTCACTTTACAGATAAGGAAAATGAGACCCAGAACGTTGGTGATCTTCACAAAAAGGGAGCATCATCATAAAAGGGTCTAAGACTCAGGCCTTCTTGTTTCTAAATCAATGCTCCTTCCCTGGGTAGACTTCCTCCTAGATGCCAGATAAATATATGTGATTGGGGAGGCCATCCGTGGGCCTAATCCTACCCCACCTTCACCTTTGCCTGCAAGTTCTCTCATCCCATCACATTAAATGAAACTGCCCGGGGATGTCATGTTAAGCTCTTATCTATCCACTATGTCTCCATGTAAATGAGTAATGTGAGAATGGTGGTTTAGAGAGAACACTGAGTTAGAACCACAAGTCCCGACCTGTCTCCTATGATCTGGGCAGAACAATCTGGATCAGTGCTATCCAACAGAGTTATAACATGAGCCACAAGGGAGAGCCACTTGTGTAATTTTGAATTTTCTAGTAGTCACATTAAAAAAAGTAAAATGAAACAGGTGAGATTCATTTTATTTTATTTTTTAAAAAATATTTATTTTGGTTGCACCTGGGTCTTAGTTGCGGGATCTTTTAGTTGCGGCATGTGGACTCTTAGTTGCGGCATGCATGTGGGATCTAGTTCCCCGACCAGGGATCGAATCTGCACCCCCTGCATTGGAAGCGTGGAGTCTTACCCACTGGACCACCAGGGAAGTCTTGAGATTCATTTTAATATATTTTATTGGACCTAATCTATCTTAAATATCATCCTAATGGACCATCAATTTAAAAAATGTATCAATGAGATATTTTACATTCTTTTGTTTTGGTACCAAGTCCTTGGCATTTTGTGTGTGTGTTGCACTTACAGCATCTTCAGTTTGGACGAGCCATTTCAAAAGCTCTGTGGCCACACGTTCCTAGTGGCTACCACATTGGATAGGGTGGATCTAGACCTCTTTTCTCATCTGTAAAATAAGACGCTAAGACCATCAGGGATTTTCAAACTTCTCTGCTTAGAGTGCTAGGAATTCTTTAGAGGAGCCTCAAGGAGTGTGTGTGTGTGTGTGTGTGTGTGCGCGCGCGTGTGTGTGTGATGGATTTGGGAGGGGTGGAGACAGCTAGCTTTGGATCATCTACTTCCACTTCATGCCAAATACTTCCAGCATTAACTGTTTTAAATATTTGCCTTTGGTGTGAGATTTTGTTGTGAGAAGATGTTCCACAGCTAAATAAAGATGCTAAAAACCCTTGAATAGCATAACCTGTTAATTTCACCGAGTACCCCAGCCTAGCTTCTGGAAGAATGGAAAAGGAGCAAATAGTTACCTGCCAGGAAAGAAAAGGGCCGGGTGACAAGTGTGGGAGTAGCCCAACACTCCAGCTGGTTGTAAAAGTTATGGCTGTGGCCTGTAAACTAGTGTGTCAGGCACAGACTGTCTCCCACCTGGTCAGGTTAATGGATAACAGTTTGAGTTATCAACTTGGGTTTTGTCTGCTAGGGCTGTCCTGGGGCCCTAGCCTTTTCCATAGGCCAGACTGTCTGCAATCTGGGCTGACTGATACACAGAGGTCACAGAAGGACAGGCTTTTTGTGGAACACGGTACCTTGGTTCTCTTGCTCCATAAGCACCCCAGCTTGAGGACACCCTGCCCAGGGAGGTTCTACATGTGGCTCCAAAGATTTTATCCTGTTCTCTTCATTTTAAACTGGAATATACAAGAGAATACACACAGCAGCAAAACAGCTGCAAGATTCAAACAGCTATACCAGCAAAGGATGCAGTGTTGGAGGATATCAGTAAATCCAGGTTTGCGGCCAGCCGTCAGCCCACCCACTCACTTCCCAGGGCCACGCCAGGATGAGATGGAGCTCGTGGCCACAGTCCTTTGAAACTCAACTGCTCAGGGAATTCACACATTTTTGTTAGATTATTATTCTTCATTTAATGGGTTATTAAGTAGCCCCACTGAGTTCAGTTAGACACATGGTCTCCACCCTTCTGGAATTTCTTAAATATTATGGTAAAATGAAGATGTCCTGCTCTTCCGTTGGCTAAAAATTCCCAGAATCTTAAGCAAGCTAGAGATGAAAAAATATATAGCAGTCCGTGACATGTTTATATTACCAAGGAGACAATTAAAAACATAGCCTGAAAAGGCTATTTCCTCAAAAAAATAAAAATAGAGCTACCATATGATCTAGCAATTCCACTTCGGAGTATTCATCCAAAGGAAATGAAAAGTCTAACCCCAAAAAATATCTGTATCCCCGTGTTCATTGCAGCTTTATTTACAATAGCCAAGATATGGAAACACACACACACAATGGAACATTATTCAGCCATAAAAAAGGAGGAAATCTTGCCATTTGCAATGTCATGGATGGACCTTGAGGGTATTATGCTAAATGAAATAAGTCAGACAAAGAAAGACAAATACTGTATGATCTCACTTATGTGTGGAATCTTAAAAAAAAAAACAAATAATGAATTCACGGATTCAAAGAACAAATTGGTGGTTGCCAGAGGTGAGGAGTGGGGTGTGGGCAAAATGAATGTGGTCAAAAGCTACAAACTTCCCGTTATAAGATAAATAAGTAAATAAGTTCTTGGGATGTAATGTACAGCATGGTGACTATGGTCAATAATACTGTGTGGTATATTTGGAGGTTGTTAAGAGAGTAGATTCTAAAAGTTCTCATCATAAGAAAAAAGAAATTTTTAACTTTGTGTGGTGATGGACGTTAACTAGACTTATTGTGACCATCATTTTGGAATACAGGCATATATTAAATCATTATGTTGTGCACCTGAAACTAATGTAATGTTATATGTCAGTCATATCTCAATTTTTTAAAAAGTGAGATCTAGTCCCAGATCTATCCCTTACAAGAACACTTATAATAAAGATGTTTCTAAGAAAAACAAACAAACAAAAAAAAACATAGCCTGCACATTTCCCACTTTCCAACTCTTCTCCATTTACTTACCTCTCTTTAGTGGTATCTGCTTCTTTGGATCGAGTATAAACAGAAATCCTCTAGATGTTTCTTCAGGTACAAGGGAAGATACCGCCTAAGTATCTAGCAACATACAAACAATAACAGTAGCCATTTATGTGCCAGACATTGTGTTGCACATTTACTCTGACAGGTTGCTTCATTTGATTTTACAATAACCTTCATCAGCCCGTGATTTATGAAAGAGACACTGGCTCAGTGAGGATCAGAGGCTTCCCTGGGATCACAAAGTTAGGGTAGAACTGGGATTCTAACTCAAGATTAAAGTATATGCCAGAGCTTCTGTGTCTTATGTACAGCAGTCTCTTGCCATCCTATACGTGGCCCAATCTGTGCATTTTTAAAAAAGACAATTCTAGAAAATTTATTATCCACAGTTGTACAAAAGAGGACAACTAAATATGTTCCTGCTCAGTATTTATTAATTTTGGAGGGGATATTAACTAAATGACATATATTTAGGTTTGATAGACACAGAGAAGGCCCCCATAATCGTTAACTATAATTATTGGTCTGGAAAAACTTAACCTCCTGTAGGAAGCCGCTTTCCTCCTTTCTAAGAACAAATGTCTTTCCTTACCCCACTTTTTGATTCCTGCCGAAGGCCTGTACTTATGTCATATTTCTATAGGAAAAAAAAATGGGTCAAGTGGGTTGAGGAATTATTTTTCTAATATGTGGATTTAATTATATTAAATCTTGCAAAGATTTTCAAATGAATTACACTCAGTTCTACGCTAACAACTTACTTTTCTTGAAGAAAAATAAAATGAAGTAAAATTTAGATTTCCCAGGAAAAAGAGAGTAAAGCATCGTGACCTGAGGGATCTCACTCCCAGCGGTCTGACAACTCAGACACCATCTGATACGAATGTGTTACACAAGAAAGCCCGCTGAACAGCACTTGGGCTTCTAAGTCTTTGCATTTTAATAGGGTCCTCTTGAAAATCAAACTTTTCTAGATCCCAGTAATGGGACTTTAATGATGGGCTGACCTGTGGTTGAGCGAATGTTTTGGATAATAGTCCTCATTTTCCTAGATGTTCATTTCACAACTTTGCTCTCCTCAAAGCTCCAGTACTTCTTCTGTCCTTCTCTTTCAGCTTATGACTTTTTTCCTATTTCGCTGAGAAAAGAGAAGCAATCAGAAAAGAACTTCCACAAATGTCAACCACATCGCCCCACATAATTGCATCTATCACCGTATATCCTGCCTCCCCTCCATTTACCAAGAGATGAATTGTCTCTGCTTCTATCTAATCCAAGCCCTGTACTTTACCCTCCTCTCTCATCAGCTCACTAACATCATTTAATCTCCTCTCTCCTGTATCAACATTTTTTTCCTTTTCTACTGGACCGTTTCCATCTGCATACAACTATGCCATAATTTCACCTATCTTTAAAACAAAAGAAAACAACAACCCTCCCCGAAAAAAAACCCTCTATTGACTTTATCGATACTCTTCTCTGACTGTTGCCATATTTCTCTATTCCTCTTTAAAGGAAACGTCTCAAAAGAGTTCTGTTTATTCATCATTTCCTTTACTCCTCCTCCTATTTTTTCTTGACCCCATTTGCACTACAACTTTCATCACTACCACTCAATGAAATAGCTCTTTTCAAAGTAAGCAATGGATAAGTTCTCAGCTCCCTCTTCCTGGACCAAGCTGCGGCACTGAACACAGTTTCTCACCCTCTCCTCCTTTGCTGTCTTCACTTGGCTTCCAGGATGCCAAGCTTTTTGGCTATTGCTCTGTCTTCTTTGATACTTCATCCTCATATCCTCATTAATACTGGATGCCCTCAAGCTTGGTGCTTGGTCGTCTTCTCTGCTGGATCTCTACTCTCCTAGAGATATCATCAAGTTTCGGGGTTCTAAATACCATCTTTACACTGAGTGTGTATCTCCAGACCAGATCACTCTCCTTAACTCCAGTCTTGCATAACCAACCACCCGCTTGGCATCTTCATACAGTTGTTTCAGTCTTCTCAACCTTAACACATCAACTTGAACCTGCTCTACACATCTCAGTCTTCCCTCTCTTCCCCTTTATCCTCCCAGCTTCTCAGAGCCAAAACCTTGAAGGCAGAAAAAGGAGGACAAAAATAGTACTTATCTCATGAGCCTATTGCAAAGATTAAATGAGTCAATATTTGTCAAGAAAGTGGAACAGTGCCTGGCATATAATTAGTACTACATAAACTTCTGTTAAATAATTAAAATAAATCATCATCTTTGGCTTTTCTCTTTCTTTCACACCCTGTATCTAATCATCAGCTAATCGTGTTGTCTCTTCCTTAGAAATATGTATGAAACATGGTCTCTTCTCATCTCTCCCATTGCTCATATCCTGATCTAAGCCACCATCACCCCTTGCCAGGATTATTGCAATAGTGTCTTAACTGGTCTCCCAGCTTCTGCTTCTGCCCTACTACAGTCAATCTCAACATAGCAGCCAGAGCAATCCCTTTAAAACAGAAGTCAGATAGTATCACTTCTTTGCTCAAAATCCTTCAGTAGCTCCCCTTTCACTCAGAGTAAAACCAAAGGTCTTAAAATGCCCCGCAAGGCCCTTCATGCTCTACAAGCCACACCACCTCTACCACTCTGAACTAATCTCCATCATGTACCCGCCTCCACTCCGTGCCATACCCACGCACGTGCCCTTCCTGCTCTTACATGAATATACCCAGAGTACTCCTGCCTACAATCCCTTGTATATTGTGTTTTCTCTCTGCCTGGGTTGCTTTTTCCCAAGGGAGCTGCAAGATTCCCTCTCCCTTGTTTCCTACAGAGGTACTAAATGTCATCTTGGTAGAAAAGCTTTGGGCGTCCACTCCGCATACAACGGTGACTGCCACCTCCACCATTCCCATTTCTCCCTTTCCTGCTTTTCAGGGTTTTCCAAAGCGCTTACAGGCCACACATCAGTAATTATTTGTTTAGTGGTTATCTCTCTCCCAACTGCAGACCCCACGAGGGCAGGAACTTTGTTTTGTATACTGCTGCACTTCCAATATCTAGAACAGCGCTTGGCACAAAGCAGTTGCTCAATAAACATTTGTTGAGGAATTAATGAATGAAGCCCCATTACGAGTGCAGCTGCCCACTTGCTCCCTTATAAGACTGGCTTTTGTGTGCATACAGCCCAAGGAACCCACATTTTGCAAAAGTTCTGAAACATGAGATCCTTCATATTCAACATTTGCTGAGGAAAAGAAAAAGATTTATTCTATGAGTGTGAGTTAAATTTGTCTAAGCATACCTGATAAAGGCCCTCTTCAGTTTGTGACTACCTAACTAACAAATGGCCTGTTTAAATAATGCGTTTTCCTCTTTCAAACTACCCTGAGGTCTTTTGATTAGCAATGAAGCTACAAGTGCCAAAAGTACCACCTAGTGGATGAAAGGCACAGCATGAGCAAAGGCTCAGAGATGAGAAATGGGTACAAAAACCTGCTTTGAGGGAAACAGAGTAGAGAGTAGAGAATAAGTTGTAGCAAAGACATGTAATAACTTGAATGCCAGGCTATAGGTTGCATAGTCCATGGAACATGGTTAGTTTTTAAAATCTCAATTGAGTAAACTACTAAAGATTGATTGAGCAAACTTAATGAGCTGTGCTCCAAAGAGAACATAGTAAAGGTACGCTTTTGGCCTATAGCAGCTTCTACTGATAAGAATTAAACACCTTAGGCATTTTTTGTTTTTTTATAATAGCTACACAGAGGTATAATTTGTGTATAATAAAATTTATCACAATTGGATGACTGCAGTAAATTTAGAGAATTCAGAAAGCATCACTACATCCACAGGTTGGAGAAATTCCCTTCTATTCTTTGTGTGTTGCGAGTTTTTAATCATGAATGAATATGATGTTTTGTCAAATGTTTTTTCTGTATCTATTGAGATGATCATGTGGTGTTTATCCTTCATATTTTAGGTTCATTTTCAGATCTTGAACCAACTTTGCATTCTTGGAATGAATCCTACCTTGTCTTCACTTTTTATGTTGCTGGATTCAATTAGCTAAAATTGTCTTAATTATTACTGTGTCTGTATTTATAAAGGTTATCGGTCTGTAGTTTTCTTTTCCTGTGGTGTCTTTGTTTGACTTTGGTATCAGAGTAATACTAGCCTCCTAAAATGAGTTGGGAAGTGCTTCCACTTTTACTTTCTGGAAGATTTTTTGAAGGATTGTGATGACTTCTGTAAATATTAGATAGAATTCACCAGTGAAACTCTCTGGGCCTGAACTTCTCTGTGGGAAGATTTTTAATTACCAATTCAGTTTCTTTACTTATTGTAGATCTATTTCAATTTTCTATTTCTTCCTGAGTCAGTTTTGGTAATTTGTGTCTTTCTAGGAATTTGTCCACTTCACCTAAGTTGTTGAAATTATTGGCATACAGTTATTCATAAAATTCCCTTTTAATCCTTTTAATTTCTCAGGGAAGAGAATTAGCTCTCAGCTTAAACTTCTCTGTACCATTTGATTTTTTAACTTACGTGCATGTATTATGTTGACATAAAAAATGTCTAAGAGTTTATAGTTTTTTCAGCAAGTGAAGAATCAATGCTTTCTATATGGTTAGTACTAAAGTTGTACCAGCCAATATGACCTAGATATTATCCACTTTTCTTCGAAGAAGTTGTGTGTACTAAACAATGAAATAAGTACTGTGCTTTACTCCTCTGATACAGAAATCAGATAATTTTCAATGCTGCCTCATTAAAAAAAAAATTCTCTTGCCGCCTCACAGCTATTTTTACTCCTTTTAAGATTTCAGTGTGTGTTAATTCAGAATGACTTTTTGTGTTGGTTTCCTATGGCTGCTGTAACAAATTACCACAAACCGGGTGGCTTAAAACAATAAGGATTTATTTTCTCATAGTTTGGGAGTCCAGAAGTCCAAATCAGTTTCACCTTACCAAAACCAAGGTATGGGCAAGGCTGCAGCCCCCTCCAGAGGCTCTCAGGAAGAACCCATCCCTTGACTCTTTCAGCTCCAGTGGCTGCTGGCACTCCTTAGCTTGTGACCACATCACACCAACCTCTGCCTCAGGGCTCACACTGTCTTATCCTCCTCTGTGTCAACCCCCCCTCTCCTCTCTCTTATAAAAATATGTGTAATTATGTTTAGGGCTCACCTGGATAATCCAGGATAACCTCCCCATCTCAAGATCCTTCACTTAATCACATCTGCAAAGTCCTTTTTTGCCCTATAAGATAACATTCAGAGGATCCAGGGATTAGAACATGGATATCTATTGGGGGGCCAATGTTCAGTCTCCCATACTTCTTTAGATTTTTAGTCATTGAGTTAACTTCCAATGTCTATTCAAATGAAGGAACTATCTCTGAGGTAAAAATGAAATTTAAAAATCTAACTTATTTAGGGCTCCGAATCACTGTGAAAATAAAATATGTGATGGCAGAAAGTGTCCACATTTTTCAGAGTTAAGTGTTTTGCTTAATTAGAGTAGCTTTTCCTACTCTTTTATGTACACTCTCCTTTTTTTACTCTCTTAAAATATTTTGTCTTTCATTATGTCTTTAAGTTGGCAAAGGATTAATGTGATGAACTGGATAAAAATATATCTACAAGTAATTCATGTTTTCATTTATTCTTTGTTAATAACTACTCTGCCCAAGTCCATCATAGTTTTTCTTCAGACATTAACTTTGTTATGTAAAAAATTATGTGTTTGACTTTTGTACATATTTGCTTTAGACAACAAGAAATTCTGTGGGTATGCAGTCTCTGCTTACTTGTAGTCTGAAAAATGCCTCTAATCACTAGGTGTTTAAAACTTCATCCTTTTACAAGAATAGCGTTATGTAATTTTAGCCATATTAGACATAATCACAGTTCGTAATAAAAATCATCTCCCTTTTCTCTCAGATTTTCCTTTCCTTTCCTTAAAGTTCTTGAGGAAGAAAGAAAAAGAAGAAAGAAAGAAAGAAAGAAAGAAAAAGAAAGAAAGAAAGAAAGGAAGAAAGAAAGAAAGAAAGAAAGAAAGAGAAAGAAGAAAGAAAGAAAGAAAGAGAAAGGATGGAAGGAAGGAAGGAGGGAAGAAAAAAGAAAAGAAAGGAAGGAGGAAGGAAAAGAAGGGAGGAAAGAAAGAAAGCAACATAGTAAAGGAATATTTGAAGGAGTTTCATAGGTCAGCACCCCAAAACATTTACTGTACTTGTTCAAGTCCTTTCATTGACTGGGTCTTCCAGCTTGGTGCCAATGTCCTGGAACAAAGAGAAACCACTGTGGTTAAACAAGTGAGTAAAGCTGAAGGTTCTCGTCTGGGTCTCAGACGGAGACCTGGTACTCTCTGCAAATATGGATAAACCACGCCACTTGTAAATTACCGGTTATTGGTTTCTTAAACCAAGTCGTGCCTTCTCTTAAGGGATACGTAAGCCCTGGGGACTTAATGAGAGAGCCGTCTAGCTTTCTCTTCCCTATTGTGTCCCTGTTCTAGTCATAGCAAAATATCTTAAGAGTGGTCATTGAAAGATTAATGTCCCCCATGACTTGTGTGTGGATGACTCCATTCCATTTCAGGTATTAATTTGATAAAAAGGCCTCAAGGAAACATTTGCCTTATTTTCCAACATAGCCCTTCCTCTTGCATTTCTGAGAAAGCATTCAACGTTCTAAATATCAAATCTAAAATAACATCCAATCATAAATATGGAAAACATTTTCAAAATCTAAACTCAGTTTCTACCCTATGTATCTTCCCTGTGTGTGTGTGTACGTGTGTATGTGTCATATGTGGGAATGGGAAACAGAGAGGTAAAGTTCCTGTGAATACACTGCTTACAAACACTCCAGTGGCTCCCAAACTCTTTTCCCTGGCCTACAAATACCTCTGAGATCTGACCCCAACTTACCTCCTCACCCCCATCTGGTAGCAGCCTGCCCCTCTGACACTCTGATCAAGCTTCCTTCATCTTCTTTCTCTTTCTCTGACTGCCTAACCTCATTCCTGGGCATGAACTCTTGCTGTTCCTTCTGTCTGGAATGCTTTTCCCCCAAGATCATTGCATGGCTCATTCCTTCTCATTACTGAGGTGCCAGATCAAATGGTATGTCCTGAAAGTGGTCTTCCCTTACCATCTCAGTGCTACCCTGCCCCTTCGCTCTCTCCCATAAGACTCTGTTCTTCATAATACTTACTGCTATCAAAAATGTTCTATTTATTTGTTTATATTTTGATTGACTATTTCTCCTGCATGAATATAAGCTTTGTTAACCTCTACACATCCAGCTCCTAGAATGATGACTAACACAAAGTAAGTATTCAATAAACACGTATTGAATTGAATCTTTTACATTTCCTTTTCCTCTTGACCTTGTTTTTTTATCCTGTGACCAAGAGGCACAGGTGTTCTGGAAAAGCTCAGAGCATTCAAAGATCTATGGATCCAGTTAAAATAAAAGGCACCTTGGGGCAGAAGACCAGTTATGGGCTTGGAGTGCTAAGATCTTGAACACTTGGGGATTTGTCGATGAGAGATGATACCCACCCTTCTACCCACCACATTCCCATCCATCCACCCCCATCTCAGCTGGCCTAGCACAGCCAAGAAGTATCCTCCTGGTCACCTCTTCCCCAAAAGACACTTGGAATATGGAGTACAAAAATAATTTAATGATCCAGGTGCTACTGGCCATTTCTAGTAGATGAGCTTTGGGAGGGCGAGAATAAGCAAGCTGGAAAGATGGCACACACGCCCACAGCCACATTACAAGCTCCCGGCCCTGTTCCCACCCTGCAAGTGGCTGCTTGGCTGAGTCACTCTGGGTGGGGGTAAGGCTGGGGCAGAGGAGCCAGCTGAGGGGACAGCCTCCTTCTGGAGCTGTGCTTTTCTTGTCTCAGAGGAGGAGAGCTGGAATGGAAACGTCTAGCTAAATAAAATTGGAGGGTAGGCAGCAAGGATAGTGGTGGTCCTGTCTTTCTGCCCCAGGCTGAATTACTTTCATTCTTGCTCAATTTGAGTTAGGCTAAAAGCAGACAGATTGTCTTTTCAGCCTTTTTTCTCCCTTCAGTAGGTATCCAAAAGCCTAGAAATTGATATAATTTAAAGTTAATGAAAAGAAAGTTCAGCAGCTGCATCGTATTTCATGCCATTCTTTCCTTCTCCTTGGTCAGGCCTCTCCCAGCTCCCGCAGTCTTCTGTTGTGTGGCCAAGGGCACCGCACTGAGCGGAGTAGCCTGTTTAGAGGCTGTGGCAGGCTTCCCCGTGGCTGATTTCATATTAGTCACTTACTTGGCAGGAGATAAGCAGGAGCCGGGTCATTTTTTCACGTTGAGCAGGTGAAGCATCTTTCTAGCTGTTCTGGTGGCATTGACCAATGATGGTGCTTGTTTCTGTTTTACCTACTGCCTCCAAAGTCCAATGTTTTTTAGCTTTAAGTTGCATATTTGATTTCTCTGTCAAATGCAGTGGGGAGGGATAATCCTGAGTGCTTTGGAAGGAGTTTACACAATTCACCAGCTTCTCCAGTCATTGGGCATGTTGTGTGTTTGCATTGGTGGTTGTACACAAGACATAGATGAAAAAGTAGAAACAGTGGAAGGTTCTCTAGCAGCATGGTTCCATTAGCGTCATCAAGGATTCCCAGATCACTGTTTTTCTTCCTAGCATAAAATGGCCTTCAGAATCTTCTGGTGTCAGGACAATTAATTGCCATTGGAAATTTTCTTTACCTCCCCTCCTTACTTTTTTTCATATTATGTGATATATCCTGAGAGGTCCACTGCAACCCCACTAAAGGCAAAAGGATTGACACAACACTGGAAAGATTGATGATTTGATGAAGGAAAGAAATGTCTCATTATTTGCACACCAAACCTCTTCATGCATCTAGAAGGGCTGGCTCCAAAATCCTGGTGCTTTTTAGAAGTATCAGCAGGTATCTCCCTAGAGGAGAAGTCCAGCTTTGAAAAGGACATCACCAAAGGCACTGGAAGGTGACTCGGAAGAAGCAGCTACTGCTCATTGACAAGGAGCATTTGGAGCAGTCTAAAAGTAACCCTGCGTATGAAGACTTGAGGTTGGTGGGACTGTCATTCCCTTTGTAGATCTCATTCCACATTGAGAAAACCCGGTGCATATTAGATACAGAGAGGCTTGCTAAACCAACCAGAGACCAGACTTTAACCTAAAAGTTTGGAGCCTACCAGAAAGTTCTCTAAGAAAGCATGTTTTGGAAACTGCTCTCTGTTTTGCATGTTAATTGTGAGCAAGTATGCCTTGATGGTTACAGCTGGGTTTAGGGACAGGAGAAAGGGTTCCTCCTTGTCCAGTCAAGATATGACTGCGTTGTTTTCCTGAGCACCTCGTTAAACATAATAAAACATTTCCTCTCCTCTTCCATCTCTGGCCTTTATTTTCAGATTTAAAGTTGGGCTGGGAAACAGGGTTCATAATAGGTAATGATAATAATAAGCATAGATTGAGCCCTTAGAATGTTCCAGGCACTGTTTCCAGCACATTGCAAACTCTTGCAATCTTCACAATGACCTTGTGAGGTAGGTGCTGTTATTACTCCCATTTTATGGATGAAGGAATGTAGGCATACAGTAGTTAAGGAATTTGTCCCAAGTGTCTGTAGCTAGTAAATGGTAGAAAAACCTAGACTTGGACCTTTAGCAATCTGACTGGCTCTGGAGTCTGTGTCTTTAATTGAGGCCGACAGCAGCTCCCTCAAGGATTCCAGTCACCAGCGTCATCTAATCAGTACCAAGTGCACAATCGCAGAGGGGCTGCTTGGTCTGCCCCTCAGTATTCCCCAGCCACTCAGAGCTACTCCTCTTCAAGTGGGCTCTTGGGTCCCCCTGAATCACGCTTTCCTTTCCTCCACTCACCCAGTGTCATTGAGGTTGGAAGCAGATGAGAAACTTTTATTTTATTACTTTTTTTTTTAACATCTTTATTGCAGTATAATTGCTTTACAATGGTGTGTTAGTTTCTGCTTTATAACAAAGTGAATCAGTTATACATATACATATGTTCCCATATCTCTTCCCTCTTGCGTCTCCCTCCTTCCCACCCCCCCATCCCACCCCTCTAGGTGGTCACAAAGCACAGAGCCGATCTCCCTGTGCTATGTGGTTGCTTCCCACTAGCTATCTATTTTACGTTTGGTAGTGTATATATGTCCATGCCACTCTCTCACTTTGTCACAGCTTACCCTTCCCCCTCCCCATATCCTCAAGTCCATTCTCTAGTAGGTCTATGTCTTTATTCCCGTCTTACCACTAGGTTCTTCATGACCTTTTTTTTTTTTCCCCTTAGATTCCATATATATGTGTTAGCATACTGTATTTGTTTTTCTCTTTCTGACTTACTTCACTCTGTATGACAGACTCTAACTCCATCCACCTCACTACAAATAACTCAATTTCGTTTCTTTTTATGGCTGAGTAATATTCCTTATTTGATTCTAAAAAGAAGTTTAGAAGAAATGTCCTGGAATATATTAGCAAAATGAAGGTGGGGTTTTCACCCTGTCCCAGAAAAATACGAAACCATGCTTAGTCTCATTGGGCATATTGAGCAGGGATTTCCAATTTGTTGAAGTCGGAGTGTGTGTTATTGCAGGTCCCAATATGGCAAAGAGTAAAGAAACAAAAAACCAAAAAAACAGAAAGAGAAACTTATGCCAAGACTTATGTTAAATAGAGAAAAAGAGAGAGAGATTGAGCCGAGTAAACTTGAGCAAGTCACTCACCCTCATTTGGCCTCAGTTTGCTTTTCTGTAAAAGGAAATATGTTGGACGAGAGGCTTCCTTCCCCCATGAACGCAACAATTTTAAGATAAGACGTAAATGCTAAGGAGAAAGATTTGGGAGTAAACTAAAGAAATTGTAAAACATTTTCTTTTCCCTTTTCATATTTTTTCCTTATTAAAATAAAACAAATGTAGTAAATAACTGATCCTGTAAATAACAAGACAATATTTAGAACTTGAGAGCAGACAAACATTTCTCCTTTTTGATTTATGTCAAGGGCCCTGACTGCACTTGGAGAAAAATACAAGGATGTAGAGTTTGGAAGGGAGTATAATCTGGGAGTCAAAGAAGAGAAATACTATTTCTAAAAAACAGTTTAAAATCTGATAATTTCATTAAAAATAAAAAACACCTGAAGCCTAAATCCTCTTGCAAAAGGGTACATGGACCTTCAGTAAATCCCAGGTTTCCATAGAACATGGTATAAAAAATCCTGGTGCTTCTGAGTCCCTCACATGTTTATTCACTCTTACCTTCCAACTCTTTTCCATCCAGAACTGCTTTTGTGTTACAGGAGGAAAGAATACAAAACTCTGCAGGCAAATATCCTATCCCCACTCCCAGCCCTGCCCCGCTGTGTTGCATCTTACTCTGTGTGAAAGAAAAGCAGGCGGAATAGAGTGAACTTGGGGCAGAAGGGGAGGTGGTTTGAGGTCAAGGGTAGTATTGGCTGTGTCCTAGTTCTACAACTGTCGGAGTAATGGATGTGGCTTGGAGTGTCTGCTGGTGGTCAGATGAAATCTCACCACATTTCTCCTAAAGGCAAGGGAGGTACGTCCCCCCAGCAGGGTAGCTTGCTCATGTCTGTATATAATTTCTATTTTTAATGCACAGACATGCTGTGAATCTAAATCTCATCTCTCTTAGCTCTTCAGAGTACCCAAGATATCAATTTATAGAACTCTGCCTACTTCTGGCACCAGCCCCTGGGGCCTCTGGGGCAGGCGAGGTGGCCTGGTAAGAACAGCTTTGAAAAAGTCCTCTGCAGATTTTATCTCTTGGATTCTAGGGCTGACCTTGGCTATCTAGACATGGATCCAAAAAGTTCAAAGATCCCAGTTTGCTATGAGCCATCTTACTGTCACACAGAGGTCCCTACTAGGGCTTAGCCAAGGTCCTGTCCCTGTGTAGAGCCTGGTGCTGGGCAGGGACTCAGAGCTGATGCATGGGTAGGAAGAAAACAATTCTGCTGGCTAGGTTTGAAGAAAGAAGTCAATGTATCTGTGCAAACACTTAATTCATAAACCCACCAGTGTCTCCAAAGCAGAGATGGTGGGTTGCCCTTCCCAGTGGGTAGTGCCCATGGTTGGAAGCTCTCTGTGACTTTTTTCTCCCTCAAAGGCTACATGAGGTATTTCTTATCACCTGGGGTCCCCTGTATCTATGGGAGTAGTGGAGTGGCCCACGGGGTGGCTCTGGGCTCTAAAAGTCTTACTCTGGCCCTGGTATGTCATCCAGTGAGGTCAGTGAGACTCAGGCTTCCCAGGTGCTGGGACTTGAAAGCCTTAATCCAGTCTGCCCACTGAGTAGAGATCATGGCTGGGAAACAAACACAAAAATATCATCTGAATTGCACTTCCAGTGTTTGCAAGGGGCAGAGAGATCACTGTTTCGTACTTAGGCTCCAGAAGATGGAAACTATTAATTTGTATGTTTCTGCACCGTGCTTTGCTATAGGAATTACAGGTGCTACCACTGTTTTCCTGCTTTCCTGATGCACCCCTGAATTTCAATTTGTTGCAGTTTATACTCATCAACATCATCACCATCACTTACACAGCATTGACCATAGGCACTGTTCTAAATCTATTACAGATAATCATTCATTCATTTACTCACTGGTTTATTCTTCACAAAAGCCCTATAATTACCCTTCAGATGAGGAAACTGAGGCAGAGAGGCACAGAGAGGGTAGTTGGCTTGCCCAAGGCCACACACTGGAATTCAAATCCAGACTAGAACCATGTTCTTAATGACCATAATATATATATATATATATATATATATATATATATATATAGCCTCTCAAATGCATATACACACTGAATTCAAAGAGTCGTTAAAATAGCATTCTGGGATTTCCCAAATCTAGTTAAACAGAACTGTGTTTTTGCATATTATTTTCATGTATATACTTAAAATATGTAATCTAAGCTTAAGGATTGTTTTCATTAAATTTTATTTTTATGGCTACCTTAAAATAATAATTTGATATTTCAAATCTACTCCTGTCTCCTGTCCCTTAAATTCCCTACTTTTGACTCTGTCTCCAAAATTCCCCAAGCCAGAAGTATTTTTAGAGATACAAGAGACCAGGAGACAAATAAAAAGGGAGAGTGACAACATTAGAAATCTGTTGGTTTGGTAAATTCCCGTGATTTACAGTTGAAGGAATTTTTTTCTTATAAACTTGGGGTAGGATTTGAATGAAGACATTCTAGAAAAAGAATTGTGTACTATTTTATTAATAATCTTCAGATAAGATTATTTAATATTCTGGAGGGATTGGGATTCTACAGTAATTCCTTTGGTAATTTCTTCCATATCTTACACATTCATAGTTAGGAATGTCATTCTAATATGTATTCTAAATCCTTCCCACACA
The DNA here is from genome assembly GCF_949987535.1 of Balaenoptera acutorostrata. Lineage (NCBI taxonomy): Eukaryota > Metazoa > Chordata > Mammalia > Artiodactyla > Balaenopteridae > Balaenoptera > Balaenoptera acutorostrata. The sequence continues at coordinate 85,116,988 of NC_080074.1, forward strand.
GCCAGGTAGCATTAAAAAGGAAGATGGATTTGTAATGACACTTCCATTAGCTATGATGAGTTGCCTTTTGAGTTGTTCTTGCAGTAAAAGTAGCCCTCACCCATTTTTGGATGCAGGTTGCGTTCAAATAAAATGGAAACTATCCAGTTTTCTTACTTGAGGCGTACTTGAACTCCACTTTGTCTCCTGGAAATCAGAAACCATAAGAAGCAAAATATTTTTTCTTATTATTTTAAGGTTGGTTGCGATTTTCAAATTATGTGCCCTCAAATTTTTCCCTGCAATGTAGGCAAGTAGCTCCCACTACTTGTGGGAACTTGGGCTGCAGAGATCCTTGTGGAAATCACTCGTGTTAAGCCAGAAGGGAAGCCCCCTTCTACTCTCAGCTTTTGCTAACACAGCGAGCTGAAGGTGATGAGAGCTAGAGCCACATTTGCACACGAGACCCCGCACAGCAAAATTTCTTACGTGCTTAGATTGGCTGCTGCTGTCCAGAGACCCACGCATTGCACTTGGTAGACTGGTACCTGATACAGAGGCGTTGAGGAAACGGCAGGGGGCAGCTGGCACAGGGGGAAGCAGCCCCTCACCTCTTCTCTCCAGGCTGCCCGGGTATGCTTCACGAGGCAGTTGGAGAGGGCTACCCTCCACCAAGTTCAGGGAGGGATCCTTTCTGAAAGCTGGGCTGAGGGCTCACATGTCACTGAGCAGGGACAGAAATATGCCTCCATCTGAAACTAATCACATAGCTTGTCCCAGGTGAGACTATGTCTGCTGCAGGAAGAAATGAGTAAGAGCCTTGAGGGATCCCTGAAAGACTGTGAGGTCCGTGGGGAAGAGAGAGCAGGCTGAAGCAGGCTGTCTCCCGTGTCTCTCCAGCTCCTTTCCCCAGGGCTGCTCTGGCAGCAGAACCAGATGGAAATCTCACCTAACGCAGAGTGTTTTATTTGTCCTGGTCTACACTCCTGCCTTATGCAGTGAAAGCTCCTTGGCCACCCCATGCAGAGGTTCTTCTCGTTTTTAATTGAATCCCGAGGTATATATTTTTTTTCTAGAGGTGTCAGCTTAAAGTAACTACTAGAATTCCCAGCAGGGCTAATCAGAGATTCACAGAAAATAAAGATGGAGGAGAAGACCTTACCCAATGGGTTTCTGTCATTCTGCTCAGAAGGTTCTTGCCATCCAGGGCAGGGATCACAGTTCTTGGCATGGTGGGCTATTAATAGGAGCCCTGAAATAAATCCCTGCCCAGCGAGATAAGAGAAACTGATTTCACTGCCTGGGTATCTCTCCTCTGGTGACCAGACACCTTCCATTTTCATCAGCTGTTTATCAAAATCAGATTAGTAAGAGAATCATCAGATCAGAATTGTTTATGCCTGTCTCGATCTTGAATTACAAATGACTTTCTTGTGCTGCTTGAGCGAAAAGCCATGACCTACAGATGAACCAGGCTTTGTATTTCCTGCACCTTGTCCTGAACTTATAATTCCCCAAAGACCACAGTTGTGAAGTCTCGTTGGTGATCATTGATCTAAGGCAGGTGAGGCTTGCTTTGTGGGGATGTGGCTATGTGGGTGATAGATTCCATCTTTGTGATAAGTCATAAGTCACCAATGGGTTATTTTGAGCTCTCCCAAGTCGAAGACAATGGAGCATTTAGTAAGCTGGCGGTTATGTAAGACATCTCTTTCCAAACAAAGAGGAGGCGGGACACCCAGCCAAAGGGTTGAGCACAGGAGGCTGTGTGGTCTGGTGGTTCCAGGGGGAGACGTGGGGTCAGGGCTTCCTGGGTTCAGCTACCAGCCGGGGCTCTGACTCAAGGGGAGCAGAGCCAAGTCTCTTGGCTTGAGGCAGAGAGACTGTAAAACCCAAGAGAGAAAACCGCAGGTCTATGCTCAAGGACTCTGGGGGAAAAGCACATTTTGGAAATGAAAAAAAAAAAAAAAATCACCCTTTTAAGTTACAATTTGGGCCTTTTTCAATAAGACGTGAGCATTTTTTCCCTGCTTATTGCCTGACACATCCTTCTCCAGGCAGCAGTGTGAAGCCAAGCCAGGCTCCGAGGGTGTTCTGTGTGGGATGAATAGAGGAGCCCGGAGGAGGTCCGAGCAAATGCAGTCGACCTGGGTGCGTTGTCACCGGCGGTGCTCAGGGAGCCGGGCCCTGGCGGCAACGAGGTTCTGCATGGATTCTTCCCTTTGCCTCCCCATTCTGCCTTCCACAATCAAGAGCCCTCTGAGATGCTGGGAGGAGAGAGCCCTTCCCGCAGACTCTGCGCGTTTCCCTTCCACGAGTCTCAGCCGGCGTTTGCTCAGCTGTAACCAGCGGCCCGAGCCTCCGCAGACCCACGCGGGTTCCCAAGCCACAGCCCGAGTCGAGGCCCGGGACAAATGTTGTCCACGTCCCGCCAGCTCTGAAACTCTGTTTCCTCTGCCCAGACAGAGTAGATGGCTGTCTGCAGGGTCAGGTTGGGAGGACAACTGGGCAAGGCTCCCCTCCCGGGCATCACACCTCCTTTCTCTGCACCACAGACGTTTTCTGATCTTTAGGAATCACTTATGGAAATGAAAACCATGCTTATAGGGGTCTCTGTATTTAAGGTCTTCACCCCCAGCACAGGAGTTAACAACACCTTAGTTGAGTCTCATAGACGTGGGCCAGGGCATGAAGGAGGGGGAGGTTTGGCTGTGGAATGAGGTGGTGGGGAGAGCAGTCTCTTCGCTGGAAGAGAGGGATATACATCCCAGAAGTGGAGGTGGCCTTCTAGGTCACTTGACCCAGAGCTGTCTGGGCAACGTGGAAATCTGGCAGCGGCGGCTGTGAGGCTTGGAACAGGATGGTTGCTTTTACTCTAAACCAAGCTAGGCCAAGCGGAATCCAGGTTCTCGCTCGTGGTCCACTCATCCACCCCCAGATACACTCAAGATGTCACTTCTCCCTACATTTGTCCAAGGGGACGTTCCCAGCCACTGGCTACGTATAGCCAAGCTCCATGTCCCACATTCTAAACTTCTCTATATTAAAATAACTAAGCTCTCTCTCTCCTTTCAGTTGTATAACCATTCTTTGGTCACTTTTGTTGCAATCTAGAAAAAAGTTTTAATAGAAAATTGTAAGTCTACTCTTACCCATAAAGTTATCTGTGGGAACATTGCCTATTTTGTAAGAATATGTGAATTCTTTCCTGACTGAAAGAGAAGTAAAAATAATCCATTGAGGCGAGTGACAAAACTTTAATCCCATAATTTTCAGACTCTGGTCCCTCTACTTGACAGTTCACCCTGGCTGGCACGCCACTTTCACACCCGCCCCAGGTACCAATAGTCTATTAAACACATGCCTAGGAAGATGTAGGGAGAAGAGCTGGGGGTGGGTTTCATGAGATTACAGTCATCTTCTCTGGTCACAAGTGCCACTGCTTCCTGTGGTCCTTGAGAATCATCCTCTTGCTCTCTACAAGGACACCTGGTCAGAAAGACAACACGCTGAGTTTCTGGGGAGAAGGGTCTGAGTAGAAAGGCAAACAGAGTAGACAGTGCACCCCACCCAGAGAGAGATATCTCCAAAGTGTCCAGGTTCAGAGACCCCAAAGTGCCCGCTGACATCTCATTGTTTAGCCCCTCCTCAGGCACTGTCCAAGCCTCCTCCGCAATTCCTGGCAGGAGCTTCCGGGGGACCCCTGCCTCCTTCTCCAGCAAGATCCATGTGGAAGAGGAAGAAGCAGCACAGGTCCCACAAATGAATCTCCAGACCTCCCCACCCCCCATCCCCCCACCCCTCGCCCCAATCACAGGGTCTTGTTAAACAAAAGGCTTCATGTCTCAGTTGAAATCGTGTATTTGGATTCTTGCCCTAGTATCTGCTTTTCCCCAAGAATAACAGCTGAGTATACATCCCACGGGATCTTTCTGATGACCTTTCTAAACAAGAAAAGACTTCCTCTAAAACCCATGCTTTGGGAGAGATCAATAAACATATAAATATCTGTTGGAAAGAAATAGAAGAATGAATTTTTGTCTCCAAGCTGGCATCATCCCAATGTATTAGTTTTATTTTCATTTGCTTACAATCTGAATTTTAAAAGTGCAATAGCTGATATTAGTCCTGCACTTCATAAATACTAACTTATTAAAGATGAATCTGTCAAATGAAAAAATAATTTATAATAATTTGTCATGAACTACAAAGATAGATAGACCCTGTCAAGGGAAAAAGTAGATTTCTGGCTGTAGTGTTTTAATAATTAAATTTGCCAGCAATTTAAAAACTCATATGAGTGTTTTCCTATCCAGCCTGGAGAATGAAGTTCCAGCTGGTATTTTCTGACTATACTCAAAAGGAAACCCTTTTATGATTCTTGGATGAGAATCAGTGATCCACAGAGTCAAGCACATTAAAGGTGCTTGATGGTTGGTTTTTAAACAAATGAGGGATTGTATGTTACAACCTAACATGCAGTAGACCGATAATGTACCAAAGCTCAATAAAGCTTCACTTTTAAAAGTTGGGGTTAAACACGCTTCTGTTACATTAAATTCAAAGGGCTATGAAAATCAGGAGAAATGTCTCAGCTTCTACTTCTGCCTGAGAGAAGAGCTGAGAGAAGGTGGCCACATTCAAGTAACACCCAGATGTGTAAACCGACAAATAGGGATCCAGCCAGCACATGAGTCCATGCATATCGTCAGTAAGATTGGTACTATCTTATTTTAAAAGCAGAATTTCTCTTTGAGGCCCATTTGATAGAGTTTCTGGCTTATAAAAAGGAAGTCCCAGAAGGGGAGAGCAATGCAGAGACACTTTTCTAGTTGGATGTGGGGACTGGAGCCGGCATCAACGAGAAGGCTATGTAGAACCCAGCTGGAAGGAGGAAACCAAATATTTATCAAGCCACTGCTATGAGCCACTTTGCTAAGTGCTATTTCATTTAACCTTTCCCATGAGGCTGTGAGGCAGTTACACTTTTCTCCACTCTACAAATAAGGAAACTAAAGACTAAACGGTTTGTCCAAAGTCACATAGCTAGAAAGTGGCAGTCAGATTTCCAACCCTAGGACCTGCAGCCTTAGGACGAAGGATAGGAAGCCCAGCTCAGAGCATGTGTCCTAAATCGTTATCCCTTTCCTTTGGCACTCTACAAGCTTTTCTAACTAAATTAGAGAAAAAGAACCACTGCATTTTACAGTATAATCAACTATTTAAATTGTCTCAGAGTTGGTAAGAAGGAGCCCTTGTTTTCAGATTTGAAATGGAATAGGCTGTCTGTTTTTCCATATAATTCAATGTCGAATATGATTGCGCCTATAACATTCGACATGTATCCCATTCTTTAGGCCAAGCTTTAGTTGATATTAATAGGTGTAAATGAAGATCAGCATTCGAAGCATCTTCTGCAAAATTTTTTTTCCAGCTCAGGCTCCCTTTGCCTGGGGAGCATTTACAGCCTTGACTTCGACAATGTACCAAAAGAGAGACAGCCCCAGGAACAAAGGAGTCAAAATGCATATTGGTCCTTGTCTATTCCAAACCCAGATTTTTGCTGTAAACACTAAGTTGAGAGATTTTATGTAGACCAGTTCATGTGCAACGTACCATCACCTTAAAACACATCCAAACAAGTTTTCAGAGATTATGAAAATTTTATTAACAAAGAAAATCTTCAGTATACACACCCCCTTAAAAACAACCGCCTTAAACATGTAGGAAACACTTTGTTTTCTACTCATTATACCCTCAATGCCAGAAGAACAAAACTGCAACACCAAAGTACAGACCAATATTTTTGAAGGGGATAATTGTTTGAGATAATGAAATACTAGAAAATTAGAAGAAACCAATCAAGGTATTCATTTCACAGGCTGAACCACTGAACCTTTATCCAAATGAATGTTTCCACTGTGAGTCAATATATGTGGCCATCGGCTCTTTGTAACACTACCCTGAAAACACAGCGTACATCTAAAAACATGATCAAGTTCTTTGAGTACAGTAAGAACTGAGGGCCAGCCTGATTCACAGGCTGTGTGTATGGCTGCACAGCAATGGTTCAGCGACAATCACTAGAAAATGTAAAGGTATGCTTCATGATAGGATGCAATTAGTTTTTCAGGGCAACTTTTCAGTTCATTTCTGACCATCATTAACCGATCCACCGCTGTCCCCTGGAATCTCCCTCGGATACCCTCTACCCCACCCTTTACTAAACAAATCTATAAACATATTGCAGATATACTGCATGCAAGAGAGGAAGTATGAGAATATGAACAGATTCTAATGTCCTGGATACAAATAGAAAACACATAACGGGTTCTCGCTGTCAGAACACACTGATGTCTGCAGCTGAAAGCCCCTCAAAAGAGATCTTATCGAGATTTAACTCAAGGAAGGAAAAAAGTTAGGCCTGTTACTTGACTACAGTTTCTAGGGCCTGGTGTAGCTGTATTTTTAGGAATGGCTCCAGGGATGGAGCGAGGGAGGCACAGATGGTGGTCACGTGAAGGCACAGACCGATTGGGTGGGCTCAGTTACAAAGTCTGCACATTTAGGCTGCTGTATTCCTCCTATTTCAAGTGCTGCCAAGTCCCGGCTGTTCGCCTTCTTTCCAAAGTCTTGATTCATTTAATTCTCCTAAAGGAGGTGGAAGAGAAGGAGGATTGTGCAAATCTTACTGTTTTATGGTTTAGAAGAGACAGTCACCATCTTGGCACCTTGTCAGATTTTAAATGTAACATTTTGCTAAGTGTAAAGCTCGGTATCTGTTCCTTTTCTGTTGCCATTACTGTAACTTCAATATTTGCAAAACACAACCTCAAAATACTTCAAATCCAGCCCAAAGCAGTTTGTTATTCATGCAACACAATTCTCACATGTATCAATACACAGTGAGTTTGCAGCACAGAAATATTTTCTTTCTTTCCTTTTTAATTTTTTCATTTTATTTTTTGTTTCTCTTTCACTTATGAATTTTTTCTCTCTTTAGGGATTTAAGAATGATTCAAGCACCAATAGCAAAATCCCCATTATATATATTTTATATATATATATATATATATATATAATGTGTATATATATACACACATTATATATATACACATTATATATATGTGTGTGTGTGTGTGTGTGTGTATATATATATATATATATATATATATATCCTGATTATTACCAAGCTTATCACCATGTCAGTTCTTACTGGTTGCATTATTTAGAAAAAGGAAGCACATAAGCCAGAGTTATTCTACCATTTGAAATACCCTGTGAATCGTTTGTAAAGCATAGAGCACCTTAGTGTTGTGTAGAATTTAATTTTCTGATAGAAAAATTTGTAGTGTTTGCTATAAAAAATTGTTTAAGGTATTCAGGATGTGATTCCAATGATGCCTTATTCATAGTCATTAGCATTAAAGCACTGGTTTCTCACTCTTTAAAAAAGAGCCCACAGATTATCAGTCATTTTCTTTTGTAGGAAACTGTCAAAATCAAAATGGATTCAGTTATTGGAATTTTTTTAACAGGGTACAAAGTATTTTTTGAGGTCATCATCAGGAGGCTTGGTGTGTGTTGATGTAATTTTTGTGTATCAAACCTCTGCTCCAGAGACATCCATTAAGCCCCCGATGTGCATTTTTGGCCTGAGCTAGTGTGTAGAAAGGCCATTTTTAAAGCAAGTCAATACATAAAAAGGTTTTAACATCTGTTAATCAGGTGTTTTATCTGGAGGGCATAAAATATATTTACAATTCTCCAACTAACTTAACATTTCCCTTTTTATTTGGATATTCATATCATGTAATAATCGACACTATTGTCACAATCGATGGAATTATTCATATACCTCTTAAGGCAAACAAGGAAATGATTTTTTTAGAGTAGGATTTAATGATTAGTAAAATATATCAATAGGCAATGTGGAGAAGCAAATTAAGCTCAATTATCTTGAATTTCTGCTTTCAACAGAACATACTAATAGAGAAAGTTTTTGGTAACATTTATGCTACATGAATTTGCATTCTGAGCTCCTTCCTTAAAACATTGATATTGTTCCAAATTCAATGATAACAATAACTAGAGAGAAAAGTCTCCCACCATAGGGTAGCTGTGCTCTTTTAAGTTGCAGTCACTTCAAAACAAAACCAAAAACTACCCTCCAAGTCAACGGCCAAATGTTCAAATAAGGACCTCAGAAAACATTAGTTTAAGGCTCTAGTTGACTGTGCATACAAATCAATAATAAGATTACATATCAAATATAATTTCATGAATGGGACACTTCAGCATTACTCAATCTTCGTCAAAAGTACTTAGCTGCCAAGAGAGATACTTTACAACATATCACAAATGTGCTATTTGTATAAACATTTCCCATTACAAATGCTCTTGTTTTCATTTAAATGAGTATTTTTAACCTGAGCTATTAATAAAAAAAAATTTTTTTTTTCTCCCTTGTAAAGCTTGGCTTTCAGAAGAAAGAATCTTTAAGCCTTCTCTCTTGTGAGAGTAATTTCTCCAAATACCGACAGTGCCACGTAAGTACAGCCAGGGCTCATTAAATAGACTTCTGAGCATAATTATAATTAACAATTAGCTAGAAATTAGTTTTAATGATTTGTTTTAGGTGACAGAATAGAAGCATAATGTAATTATTTTTAAACCTTCTATATCATTAAGAATACAACTACCACCAGCTTTCAATTACTGAGAAGCAGACAATCACCCAAAGCATTCACTAAGTGATCTATTTACAGATCCAAAATAAGGGAGCAGAGGAAAAAGGCCAGGGGCCCCAACCCAGGTGTTTGTAATTATTTAGCCTTTTGCAAAGTCTCTTCCTTTTCTACTCTGCTCTTTTAAGCTGTTTCATGCCTTGAAGACATCTCTACCAGGGAAAATAGAGAAAGACACGCTGGCTGTTCAGCTTTCCCCCTCCTCCTGCCCCCTGCCTTTTTCTGAGTCGTACTGAGGATCACGGCGGGAGGGGGGAAAGGCCTGAAGGAAGATCCTACAAAATTTAGCAAGTGGGTCTGAAACTGTCCAAATCAAACTGGACTAACAGGAAAGAAGATTATATCAGTAATAGATAAAATGAGTATTAGGAATAGACTCCAGACTTTAAAGATAGAGCTATACCATTCTTTCCCTGTACCGTGTTGTTTTAATATCCCAAAGTCAGTTTAGATCTTAAGAATTAAAAAAAAAAATACTATGGAAACCTGAAGAAATGCTCTTTCATTTCCTGAAAAATATAAAAATATTCATTTAGAACAGTGAATATTAGTTATGGTCAAATTTCATTTTTTCTTCATTTTCTTTCCCTTTTTTTCCTTTTTTAAAAAAGCTCAGCTAGTCAGGGTGCTGTTTTCTCTCCCACCTGAGAGCAAGAATGTCAGACCTTTGGCTGCTGACCTTCGGAAGTTGTCAGGGAACACATCCTGACACCCACGTAAAAGACCTGGTACCTGTGTTTCCACATCACAAAGCAGGCCAACAAGCACACAAGGCCGCAGACCAAGTTCAGAATCATCTGGATGAGTAAGAACAGTTTGAAAGTGCCAGTGATGCTGGTACAGTCAGTCACATCCCGGTACACAAAGGTCCTGCTGAGGGGCTCGGACGAGGGCAGTTTGCACTGGCAGGCGTCGAGCGTGGTTCCACAGGTAAACTGTGTGAGCTGTGCATAGTGGTGAGCGGCGAACGCCACGGCCAGCACACAGACCGTCAGGCCAAGGGCGCTCAGCAGGAAGTACGAGAGCTGCAAGAAAGCAGAAGAAAACCTTCCCAGTTACGGAGAGCGTTGGATGACTATTGACAAAGCTAAAAAAGAAAAGCTCTTCTTCTTCTCTCCCAAGAAGTTCCCTGATGGAGGGGCTGTCTCTCCTCAGAAACATGGTACCCAAGACGTGGCAATGGCTCGTTATGGACTGTTAGTGAGCAATCTGATCACAATCTGAAAAACTCTGATCATATTTTCATTCGTCGTACAGATGTCGGGCGTTTTTCATGAATTGAGCCAACAGTATTAGCTTGATTTGGGGATGTTTGTATATGGATGTAGCAGGCAGCTTAGATGACGCCCAAACACAAGAGCCATCCCTGAAAGGCATACTGTGCTTGTTTTGACCTTAACAGCTGCTGATATAAAGACTGAAACAAGACTAGGAAGGAGAGAACAAATTTCTTCAATGTCAACACTGTGTTGGCCAAAATTGGCAATGATTGGTCAACTAGCAACATGGGTTAATAAAAAAGACTGTATTTAAGGGAGTGGTTGCCAAACTATGTCCAGGAAGGCCAGGATCCCCAGTGAGAGGTTGCTGGGAGAAAAAAAAATTATGGTTCCAGAAGGTAGGTGACTTGATCACCTACAAGTCTCATCCCAAGTCCACCTATAACCATGTAGTTTCTGAGCATAAAAATAAGCTGTAAATGGTCCCTCGGCCACCAAGGTTCTGAACACCGTTGGCTTATGTGTTAGCCTTGGAATGGAAAAGTCTGGTTAAAGTTCTAACTCTGCTACTAAAGAACCATGGAATCCCTGAACAACTCAGACATTTACCCTACACCTGAAATATTTCGATCAAAAATTGTGGGTGCTTGTTGACATGGCCACAATGTAAACCATTTTACAGAACAAGAAATCTTGTGATTGGACTTCCCTACTGAAAACCTTTCTCTTAATGGCCCAACCTCCTGAGGATCTAGATAAGGAACAGAGTACCCAGCTGCTGGGACTGGTGTACTGAACCCAGTTCTTAGCGCAAGATTTACATTCTCATAGTCAGAAGTTGCTCATAGAGCAATTCTGCTGAACGTGAACTCTTCAGAGGAAGATTAGTCACGTCCAGGTTCAGATGAAAGTTACTCTGAAAAGATTATGCCCTTCCCACCGCCTCCAACTAATTGCAACTCAAAATAAAAACATGTATGCAAGATTATAAAATATGTGTGCATAAGTCCTCCAGATGAGTGATTTTGCACACAGGGACAATTTCAAATGTTTTCAAGCCTTAAATATAGAATACTTAAAATTTTATTTTTTCTTTCTTGACTGGTGTGTGTGTGTGTGTCTGTGTTGTTGCCCTGAGCATGTGTCTGGTTTGCCTGGAAGCTTCACTGCGGACACAGGAAGAGAGTGGACCCGTTTCATCTTCCTATGGCTGCACGAGCAAAGAGTGCAGGGGTTCTTTGGATCTTCTCATCAAAAATATCTTAAACACGCACTCTCTTTTTCATTTTCAAATCATACGAAGGATTGTTAAATACAACCCACATTTCTTCATCTGTGAAACAGTTTATGGAAACATCTATCTCAGGGACATAACAAGGATAACTTATACTGAACACGTTTAGCCTCCCTTGGAGGAAGGGAACCAGAAAAACACACAGTGGCACCGTTTCAAAAATTTAAGAGGAAATATTTAATCTGTGCTATTGAATGCATCACCTTGGTGCTGCCTGTCACCCAAATTTTCAGTGGCCATATTTTCTGCAAAAAAAAAAAAAAAAAAAAAAGGAGTTCTTGGGCTAAAAAGTATGGATTTATTTTGTGGGGCCATTGGGGCAGAATATTTGAATTATTCTGGGTTGTTTTGAAATATTCAGGCGACGACTGACTTCAAACTCTTGATGCCAAGGGCCAAATTAAATTGTGCTGGCCGTGTCGTGCGTGCCTGCCCATGGCAGCTGCATTTCCAGTGCCGGCATCAGGGAACTGGGAACTATTTGCTCTGGGAACACAGAGACATGAGTGACTATGCCAGCAGGGAGGGCCCAAATTAAGGGATAATTTTTCACCTGAGAGTCATCTGCTTAGCAGAATGGCCCCAGTTGGAGTTTTCTTCATACACTTTATTGCCATCAGTGGATGGGACTACGGAGGTCCTGTCATAACTCTCTCCCACACACTCATCCTTAAGATAGAGAATTTCTATAACATCCACCGGGGCATTATCTTGAAACAATGACAATAATCCCTCATTCTCGATCTGTAAATTATTCAAATAGCTGCAAAAAATATTCTCTCGTAACCATCACAATAATCCGTTTGCTGAAATGAGAGTTTTGTCTCTTCTTAAAAGATAACTTTTGGGCCCAAAGAGCAAAAGATTTGCCCAAAACTTCTACCAAGTACACAGCAGTGCCTGGTGATGGTTACAGGCATGGACTGGGGAGCAGACAGCCTGAGTGAGAATCCCGGTTCTCCCCTCCATAACTATGAATCTTGGGCAAATTAAATCAATCGCATGGGTACCTTTGTTTCTTCATCTAGCACCTAAGTCACAGGATTACTCTAAGGATCAAAAGAATTGATACATGTAAAGGGCTTAGAACAGTGGCTGGTAGGCAGTAGCACTATTTAAGTATTCTTGAAATGAATAAACACATTAGTAGCCCTGGAAAGAGCTGCCAGTTCTCAGGACTTTTAGGATATCAACCCTATACTGGCTTTGTGTTATTCTATGTCACGTGGGAGTAACAACACACCCTTGGCTTGTAGAAAGGACGTGCACATTTACACAAGCACAGAGACTGCTCACTTTTAATTGAGCATCTTAAATATGCTAGAAGCCTCAAGAGCACAAACAAAAGCCATGCCCCTCAGCTCCTTTAAATATGAATACATTTTCATTGGTGCATTAGCTCACACATTGTGATTCTGCCTCTCCCACTGCAGGAAAGCATCGGTCCAAGTAAGCAAGAGTGAGCCACAGAATCAAGTTTCTTATCCATTTCAAGACATAAATATAGACTTGATCGGCCAAAGCCTGTGGGCTACATCTGCAGCGCCGTAGCATTTTTCCTTCGCGGCTTTTAACTCAGCTGACAGCAACAAGCTTCTGGGTCAGAATCTGTAATTTAAAATCAAGTGGCTTGTTTTACCTACACGGCACGAATAACTATCAATAAGAGTGTTTACGATGACCTTGGGAAGGCCAGCAAATATATTTTGATACCAGCGGGGCTCGGGACGCATCTGTCTTGCCTGTGTCAGTCCGGGCGGCCGGCACTGCGCAGCGGGCGGAGGCGGGCGCCCCCGGCGCTTATGTAACCCCAGCGCCCGGGCGCGCCCCGCGCTCGCCGCTTCTAATTGGTACCCGGCCGCCGCTTCAACGTTCAGAGGCTTCGGGAGGAGGGCGGTTCGGCTTCGATTTAATTACCTTCCCGGTGGCAGGCATGGTAAAGCCCCTCTGCTCCTCGATGTGCAGGAGGAGGCTGCCGAGGTAGCCCGGGGGCCTCCTGGATGTGGGCCCCGGGCCACTGCGCCTGCAATGCCCTCATGGGGAATGTGCCCCGGAGTGTTTTTGCACGCACACGAACCAGACACATTTCTGAAAATCATCAAGGTGAGCCCCGAGAAAACAGGGCCAAGAGGATAGGCAGGAGGCCCAGTCAGCGGCCGGATGGCCCGCCGAGCCCAGGAGCAGAACTTGGGAGCAGAGCCCGGGGAGAAAGATGGAAGGCGCCGGCGGCTTACAGGGCTTGCCAAAGGGCCGCCAGAGAAGACTGTGCTAGCTTGAGATGAAAAGACAAGCCCCCGTGGCCACTGTCTGTAAGGAAAAGGGACGTGTGTGGGCGTGTGTGGGTGTGTGGGTGTGCGCGCGCGCGCTAGCGCAGGCTGCAGTAAGCGCGGGCATCACCCCTGTATTGCTTGTCCTGACTATCTGGGCGTTCAACAGAAGGAAATAAATTCGCCACCAAAGCTTGGTCCAGGGTTATCAACACGTAAGCACTAAAATGCGGTTTTGCTAGTGAGAAACACCTCATGAAGATGCATTTTATTCCTTCTCCCCCAAATGATGTGAGGAGCACAAGGGAAGTCCGCTGTAACCTGTTGTGCCTTTGGAAAACCTGGAGATTGACGGAGCTCATTTTCGACCTGAAGTTAATATAGCGGGCACCTTAGAGAGCTGGCAGCAAGCATCACTAAAGGTCACATTCAGGAGAAGAGAAAAGTACCTCTGTATTTGTCAGTGTCTGTCACAGGTGAAAAAAAAGATAGTTAATGAGATCTTCCTAGTGGTGAATTCTCAGTCTGGCTGACATTGGCAGTGACTTTTTTATTTTTTAATTTTTTTGTCCTTGCTCCTTATTTTAAATACAGACGTTGAGATGGCTTTAGGGGCCTCTGTGAAGATGTTTCTGCTGTTTGCTGGGATCATGGTGGAGAGGGGGATGAGGGCATTTCACAGAAACTGGTGAACCTAGTTTAGAGCCCTTTTTACCTAATGAATGAAATTCCCATAATTTAACAGATCATTTCTTACTAGGCTTTAAAAAAAAATATCATCACTAAGCCTTGCAGTTTATTCAGACTTCTACCAAAAAAGTAGACATGCACTGATGTCTGCTCTATCTGGCCTTCTTTTAAGGGACACCCTCAGGCAGAAAAAGTAAAATTTCCAAGGTCAGGGTGGGGGGCATATCCACCAAAATTGTAACTCTATCAATTTTTAAAATAGCATCCATTAAATTTTTAAATTAGAAGAGTTACATCTAACTATTGAAGAACATCTCAAAATTGAAGAAAAAGACTACACAATGTAGGTATAATCCCACCACTCAGAGAAACTATTTTTTCTATGCACATAAGAGCTATTTGTTTAATTTCCGTAGGATCATAGCATACGTTTTGTGTAGCCAGTTTCTTTTTGCTAGTTAAAATAATTTGAATATTTTATTCACTAATTACTCTTTTATGACATGACTTAAATATATATATATATGTATGTATATATGAGCACATTGCTTTTTTATGTCAATAGCTTTTATATCAATATACTAGAATATACTAACATCTTACAAAAGAGTATCCAGTTTTTATGTGTTTTCTTATAGAAGAAAAGAGACAATGTGACTAGACCCCAAACACAAAACAAAACAAAACCAACATTACAGAAAGCTTTTTGTTCTCTGCTACAGGAGTTGAAAGAAAATGTAGGAATTTGATTTCTACTAACTCTGATTTCTGAGTGGGGTGTTTATCTCCCTAAACTCTGAAAGGGTGTGTCTGTGTTTCCCTTTGGAGCAGATTCTACTGTGCAGTGAAAATGCTGTGTACTTGAATTGGCTCCAACCAAACGCAGTGTCTCTAAAAAAAAAAAAGGCACTCAAGGAAAGGCACACACACTTGTTAAGCCAAGCATACCCCAACCTCCTGCCTTTGCCCTCAGATTCTTGGCACAGGTCATTTGGATGCACCCAATGTACTTTTTCTGTCTCAGTGATCCCACCTACCAAGGGAAATACACTTAGACTGCTTCATTATTAAAACATTCTAAAAAAAAACCCCAATATGGGGAAGTGGGCACTGATATAGACACTTTTTCCCTGGCCAAGTGTTTTGCTGAACTGATGAATTTTCAATTTTCCTTTTAAGGGCATTGGAGGGCACTTCATATGCTCCGTGCCAATCCAGTTCATGGAAATTAAGACTTAAAAAAAAGTAAATCAGCATTACCTTTGGGGCCTGGATGAATGCCCTCCTAAAACATTTTTTGGCCCGTCTAAAAATGCAATTTCTAGAATAATCAGATATACAACCCCTTAAAAAGTCCTCCTTAATTTTGTACTCGTGTTTCCTTCTATGTGATGATAAAAGAGAGAGAAAAATGACAACTTACTTTCATGGCAAACTGGATACATGTCCGTTCGTCAACTTGATAGGAGACACAAAGCATAAACAAACCAAGATAGGCCACTAAGCAGACCTGCAATGGAGAACAGGGATGAAAGGTTGTTATCAAGGAAAGCTGTGCATTCTAATGACATCAATCTCAGTGTCTTTCACCAGTAACGTCCTTGTTATCAAGGTGTTCATTTCATTTGCTTATCTTTATGTGCTATTTTTCCTCAGCTTGTGGAACAGAGTTTTAAAACTAGGAAAATCAATTTATTTCAATTTAGCCAGTATTTATTAAGTCCTTTTTATGTGCCAGGTGCTGTACAAGGTCCTTCAGCGCATACAATGATGAACAAAACTTCCTCAACCTCAGTAACTGTATGGTCCAGGCCAGGCCACAATAAGTGCACACACTATTCTAAGGCAGGGCATTCTGTGTCAAATGCTATTCAGAGAAGTACAAAAAGAAGAAAAAAATAACATTGAATTGGGCAATTAAAAAAGCCTTCACTAAAGAGGTGGATTTGAAATGGTCCTTGAAAGGGATGGTGATAATAATAATGATCACTACCAGTTACTGAATACTTACTTTGTGCTGCGGCTCTTCTAAGGCCTTTGTATGGATTTCTTCAAGTAATCAGCACAAACCCCTATGAAGTAGGTGCTATTATGACCCTCATATTATAAATGAGGAAACAGAAGCACAAAGCTAGTAAATGATGGAACCAGCCCTCAAACCAGGTAGCTTGGGTGAAACAGTATGAGCGCAGGCGGACGCAGGACCGTGTGTGGAAAGACTAGCAAACATGTATCTACAGTTGAAATAACAAAATATAGAGCAGAAAATGTAGGTGGAAAGTCTGGGGATGTAGAACTGATTTAGGAAGTAGTGGGGTTCCCTTGAACATTTCTGAGCAGGGGAATGACATGATTCAAGACATGTTTCTGGAAAATGAGCAGTGGTGTTGGGTGGGTTGGCGATGAGAACATCAGAATCTTATTTTACTAATCTAAGCAAGATTAATCTATCAGGTGAGCCAGAGCTCAGAGGGTGGTGGACAAAGTCAGAGAAAGAGGTGAGAGGAAAGGTGTAGTAAAAGTAAAATGTATACATCTTGGCTATTGCATGACCAGTGGGAGGACACTGGAGTGGGAGAAATAGAAAGCCATCTCCAAGTTCTTGAATGTCAGTGATGGAAAGAGTGGGGGGGTGCACCTGACCCAAAGAAGGCTGGCAGGAGGCATGGCAACTTTGAGAGAAAACATACTCCATTTTTAAAACAATTTTTTAAATCGAAGTGTAGTTAATTTACAATGTTGCGTTAGCTTCAGGTGTACAGCAAAGTGATTCAGTTATTTATATATATATTTAGGTTCTTTTCCGTTATAGATTATTACAAGACATTGAATATAGTTCCCTATGTGATACAATAGGTCCTTGTTGTTTACCTACTTTATATACAGTAGTGTGTATCTGCTAATCCCAAACTCCTAGTTTATCTACCCCCCCACCCCCCGCCATCCCCTCTGGTAACCATAAGTTTGTTTTCTATGTCTGTGAGTCTATTTCTGGTTTGTAAATAAGTTCATTTATATCATCTTTAAGAGTCCACATATAAGTCATATCATATGATATTTTGCTTTCTCTGTCTTACTTCACTTAATGTGATAATCTCTAGGTCCATCCATTGTTGCAAATGGCATTATTTCATTCCTTTTTATGGTTGAATAATGTTCCATCATATATATATATATATATATATATATATATATATATATCTCCAGAGAAAACACTAGTTCGAAAAGATACATGCACCCCAATGTTCATAGCAGCACTATTTACAATGGCCAAGACATGGAAGCAACCTAAGTGTCCAGTGACAGATGAATGGATAAAGAAGATGTGGTATATAAAACCTACTTGATTTGATTTTCTTTTTAGTGGTGAATTGGAGTTTCTTAAACTGTGATTTAGAGTTTCTAATCAAAGCATACCTAGTCACACTCAACTTTGGAAACCTTAAAAGGTTGCTAAGTTCTACTTTACGATGAAAAACATAAGCAACAGAATTGCATTTTCTGATAAGCACAATTTTCCTAGAGACGATGTTGGAAGGGTGGCTAAGAGTCACCCAGCAAGTCATTAGATGGCTGGTTTGGTGATACTCATAACTCCTACCCTCAGGGCCAGCTTTGAACCTCGGACCTGCTAGGGTGGTAGAGCTGTTTATTTACAAAGCCAACACAACATTTTAAGGTAGCACCTCTATCCTATTCTCCCCTTGATTACAAAATCAATAAGTGGCTTGTGCCCTCACTGGTTCCCAAGTTGCAGGTTTAGGTTTCCACTGGACTGTGAAGCCAGAAGCCAAGCCTTCCTTGAGTACAGGCTGTTTTCAGGGTTTTCCACCATTAGGACAGGCTGATGGTTAAAAGCAGAGATGACATTCCTAGTTCCAGAGACACAGCGTGGGCTGGAGAGGGCTGGGTAGAAAACAAAGCAGATAGGACCCACAGAGACAGCTTTTCAGCAGAGCACCGGCAGATGTGGAGGTAATGACACTGAAGTTGTCTGTGTAACCCACAACGTGGCCATATTTCCAAGGCAGGGATGAAGTTCCTTTTCAAAACTCTTTTAAAAATATATCTAACCAATATATCTAATTGAGGTATAAGTTTGATAAGGCCTGTAATGGCTTACTATGTATTTTCAAATTAAGAATTTACGGAACTAGGGACTTCCCAGTGGTAAAGAATCCACCTTCCAATGCAGGGGACGCGGGTTCGATCCCTGGTCAGGGAACTAAGATCCCACGTGCTGCGGGGCAACTAAGTCCGCACACCATGACTGCTGAGCTTGCACGCCTCAATGAGAGAGCCCATGTGCCGCAAACTACAGAGCCCACGCACTCTGGAACCCACGAGCCACAACTAGAGAGAGAAAACCCGCCTGCCACAACTAGAGAGAAGCCTGCACGCCACAACAGAGAGTCCACGCTACAACGAAAAGATCCCACGTGTCTCATTGAAGACCCCTCGACTAAGACCCGAAGCAGCCAAAAATATAAAGAAAATAAATAAGTAAAATTTTAAAAATGCTTTAAAAAAAAGAATTTGCAGAACTAAAACAATGGAAGAAAGACCTTTTTTTTTTGTTTATTGGCAAGAAACCCAATGGAAGCTTCTAAACTTGCTTGTGGGGATGGTTAGATCCCTAAGTACGTGCCTGGGGTCACTTGTTAGCATCTGTCTGCAGGTGCACGGGGTCAGGCTCTCTCCTACATAACTGTCTTTGTCCCTAGAGGCTATTGTGAAGTTGGCAATTGTCAAAACTCTCCCCTTTGTCTTCATGAGAGACACATTCCAACAATCGAGCCTAAATGACCAGTATCTTAAAAATCTGACTCTGCCTTCCTTGAACAAATTTTTCTACTTCAGTAGTGTCTACTTCTGTGAAGCCTTAATTTAGCCTGGCTTCCAGCAAGAAGTTGCACAAGAACATATAACCTCACTCTAGAGTATTTCACTTAGTCAGTCGACAGGACTCTTTTTGAGGCCAGACTCTTTTAACAGCTCCAGGAACTGAGCGGTGAAAAACCAGTCTCAGCATTCAAGGAGCTCTCAGTTCAGTGGGAAAGAGAGGAGAGTGAAGTTACAATACCATGTAAGTTTTAGGACCGTGTCTGCTGTAATACACTGAAGGGGTGATTAACCTGAAGGCAACTTGAAGAAACTTCCTGGAGGAAGATGGATTTTGAAAGGTAAGCAGAAATTAAGCAGAAGGATGTTAGGAAGAGTAGAGCAAGTACTAGTGGGTACAAAAGCATGGAGAAATGCAGAGGAAACACTGAAGTCTCCCAGAGCTCTGGTGCAGAGGATGGGAGAAGAAAAAGCCAAAGGTGAGCTTGTAGAGATGGGCAGGAAATAGGTCACAAGGAACTTTTATTTCAGTCTAGGACATTTGAAGCAAGGGAATCATGTGATCATCGTTGCCTTTTAGAATGGTCTTTCCGGCTGTGAAGAATGGATTGGGAAGGGAAGACCAGCTGGGAGGCTGTTCTCCATCTATGGAGAAATGATGAGTGCCTGAGCTCAGGTAGCAGTAGGGACCGAGAGTAGGTGTGTTTGAGTGATGTTAAGGAAGCAGAATCCAAGGCTCTAAGAACTGATTAGAGGTGAGGGCTGAATGAGAGGGAGGAGTAAGCAAGGTGCTCAGCTACCTGACTTGAGCTGCCAGGTGGATGGAGTTCACGTTTAGTAAGGCACAAGATACAAGAGGAAGAGCAGAATGGGAATGGAAACCAATAATGCCCACATGAACTCAAATCTCAGACACGTGGGCCTAGAACTCAGGAAAGGGGTCTTAGCTGAACATAAGCCCTTAAAGCAATGGAAACCATCAGAAATGCTGGATCACCCAGAAACAGTCTAGGGAAAACAAAAAAAGGTCAAGGAAGTTACCCAGTTATGAAGAACCATTGAATAGCTTGAACAGAAAGCATCTCAAATACACTTCATATAACTTTGGTTGTACATCATGACATGTCTAAATACTATGAAACTGATCATCCTTCTGGATTTTTGAAAGTTTCGCTTCTAGGTCCTAGTGTAGGATATTTGCTATAAAGCCTGGATCAATCCAACATATTTTATTTTATTTTAATATTTATTATTTATTTATTTGGTTGCGCCGGGTCTTAGTTTTGGCAGGTGGGCCCCTTCGTTGCGGCTTGCAAACTCTTACTTGTGGCATGCATGTGGCATCTAGTTCCCTGACCAGGGATCAAACCCGGGCCCCCTGCATTGGGAGCGAAGAGTCTTAACCACTGCGCCACCAGGGAAGTCCCAATCCAACATATTTTAATTTCTTGGCCTTCTGATAGGGCTCAATCGGCCCTGGGAGGGCGTGGGGAGTTCATTTTCTTACCTACAGATTTGCGTATTGGAACAATACTTATCAGAGAGTTTATTGGAGTTTAGAATGCAAGCACTTTATAGAAGAGTAGTATTTATTGAACACTTAAAACTGAAGGCTTTATGGCCACGGGGAGGAAACCAGATTTCTCATGCCAGACTAAGGGTCTTGTTTTCTGAGTGGGCAGGACGTGGGCGCACCAGGAAGACAGGGTGTTCTGGCTTCCCAGGGCGGGGAAGGAGGAGCTCTTGTTAATGAGTAGTGATACTCGCCAGGCCTCTCTGGGACAACATTCTTGGATTCTGGGCCAGGGCTTCCACTGAATATGGTGAGGTGAGGCCCATGGAAGAGGAAAAAGGCAGTTACATAAGATTTTCAAGACGGCACCCATTGGACCAGGGGCGGACAGGTGGTATCACTGAACACAAAACCAGACAAGACGTGGGTGGCACTGGGAAAACTAGTGCTGAAAGGGCAGCTAGCCCTGAAGAGCTTGTGAACATTTAGTTCGTGTACAGATGGATAATTATGTTGATAAGAAACGCTTGAAAAGATTTTTTTAGTGAAAAAAAGAACAAAATCCCATCATTTTAAACCTGTTTTTGGATGCATGTTTCTGCAAGCTGTTTAGCAAGAAGAGAAAACCTAAGTCGCAAACTCCACATTCTGTCTAAAGATGTTCTTTGTCTGCTCAGAGTGAAGACTGCATTCTCTCTTGAGAGTTAGAAAGTTAAGCAGAGTTGAAATGTTCTCTGAATGTTAAATCCATTTCTAGATGTACGAGTCCTGAGTCTTGTCACACTTTGTTTGTGTTATTCCTGCAGTTGTACCTTTTGAGGATTGGCTTATTATGAATAAAAAGTGAATGGTGGATGGAACCGGGTCTTGGAGATTTACCTACATCTCATTTTTTTCCTTTTCATTTTGGCATAGCTAGAAGGTATCACCCTAAAACATTCTGTGAGAATGCGAATTATTGGTATTTACTTCGCTCCATGTCATATTTATATTCTGGTCTTATGACATTCACGCAACCTCCAATTTATTTGTTTTCTTCTTTTTGTTGTTGACAGAGCTGCTTGACAGGGCTATCTGGAGAATACAACCTCCCCTGTCAAATGTCTTTCAAGGTTTCTCTTCTCCTTCCATCCCCCCCTTTCATTTGTGTACCTGAAATGTGACTCTATTTCTGTTAGTTAATCAATGTTCACCTTTGTATTTAAAGTGCTTTATTTCAGTCAATATAGTAACAAGATGAACTCTCCTCTCATATTTGCACAGCCAGTTGATCAACACGAGATGTAGCAGAACTGTACGTATTTCTCTGGATATTTCTTAAAAGAATTTCTATGGGTTTTCACCTATTTAATAGAATTTAAGGTAGAGTATTAGAAATAATTTTCAACAAATGATAGATATATTGCAATATGTCAAATGAATGCAGTCTCAGGAGAATTGCTTATTAATACATAGTTTATCAGAGATTTAAATAATATACAAAAGAATATTTCATGAGAATCTATTAAAGGATGTTTGTTGGATCAAGATTTCAGAAGGATGGGATAGAATATTTTAACATAACTTAAGCATTTTTACTAGATTCTCATTGCCACTGCCTCTGGTAAGACAATGTCTAAGCTAATGGTTCAGAGTTACTTGGAGGGCTTGGTGAAAACTCCCTTATCTCCAGAATGTTTGATCCAATAGGTCTGGGGTGGAGACCAAGAATTTGCATTTCTAACAAATAAGGCCACACTTTGAGAACCACTAGTCTAAGCTAAAAACATAGTCTTCTAAATGCTGACGCCTAGTATGGGTTTTATCTGAACGGTAGGGGTTAGGAGTTATACACTGACTAGTGGAGTTTCCTATAGAAGAGTTGTTTATTATAAGTAATAATGGGATGTAACAACAATAGTTTCCCCATAAATAAATTTAGTCATGGCTATCGTAGCAAAATTCCTTAAAATTGGAGGGAAAAATCCTTCGTCTTCATCACTTCTTAAATATGACCTCATTCTAGAGCCCGTGGCCTCAGCGAGTGTGGTTGATGGTTTGGGAGCATCTCTAAATCATCACTTAGTGTGATGTGGCATTCTGCTACTGTTGACAGGCAAAGCCCACTCCACTGCAAGCCAAAGCAAAGCAATCATCCAAAACTGGACCATCTCTCCATCGGTGTGCTGGTAAACGTTTAACAACCAGCTGTAGGGGTGGGAGCTGCTATTTGTAGCACTTGCTAATTTCCATGGTATAAATACTTCTACCAGTGCTGCTTTCAAGCTACCGATGTGAAGTCACTGAGCACAGGGTTGGGAAGAGATGTGCACAATCAGCTTTCACGAGCCCATCAGAGGTGCCCTAGGCACCTCGCACCCCTACCACACTGTCTGCCCACTGGAGTCCCTCCTCTTATTTTAGAAGCATCTGGTTACCAGGTGGGATTAGTTTGTAACTAAAGAGTAAAGTTTGGCACATTACTCTTTATTAGTTGTTTGGAATCCCTGAAACCAGCCTACAGAATCAGTATAAAGGTGCAGGGGAGTGAGCCAGGGAGAAATCCTAGTACTCAGTTCCTAATTTGTGAAAATGGAATAAGAATCGTGGCAACGTAATCTTTGAGATCTTGTTATTCACGGCCACCCCAGTGAAGGTATCACTCCCCAGCTGAGTCGAGCTCAACAACTTTTATTGTGGTAGGCGCTAGGAATATGCAGAATAAGATATGGTCATTGCTCATTAGAAATTTACAGTTTAAGCCCCACTTTGCAGAGAAACTGAAGCACAGGAAAATTGATTGCCATGGGTAATGCCATCTGACCAGGCTAGGCCAGGTGTAAAAATGAGCAGCCCACAGCAGCTCATTCAAAGCCCTCCTTCCTGGTCACTCATCAAAATCTATCGTGCTTTCTATAATGTAAGGGACATTGAATCAACTGTGATTTTTTTTCCCTGCTGTGCATTACTTTTTAAAGACAACAAAAAGTTTGGTGTTAATCAGATAGGATTTAAATATGGCAGAATGATGAAGTCATCCCTCCCCACATTTATTATTATTATTAATTATTATTATTTTAAATTGCATTTTAAGGTAAAAGCAAGATAATAGGATTAAAAAATAATCAGATGAGGTAAGAAAGGTAAAAATAACTCTCAAAATCATGAAACATCAAGTAACAGTTCATTCAACTGGTGGTTACTGCTTCTTTAGTTTTGTTAAAACCAAGTCTAGAACTACAATCAAGGAGACAGTGTTGCATAGTGGAAGAAATGTGGGTTTTAGAGCCTGAATCTTGACCTGCTGCTTTACTAGCTAAATGATCTTGGACAAAGCAATTTAATTCTTCTTAGCCTTGGTTTCCTTATCTATGAAATGGAAACAGTAATGCCTTCTTTTGATGGTTAATTCAAGGAGTAATGATAATGCAAGTAAAGGGTCTGGTATAATACCATAACAAATAGCTGGAGAATAACTGGTAGTGATTACTACCATAATTATTATTGTAATTAGAGTCACTCATACATTTATTACAGTAGGCCAAATTTAGAGTATATTTCAGGGGTCAGAAATGTATTACCAACTTAAGCAGGTTTAGAATTGATAACACACATACTGTCTTGGTTACAAATATCGCATAGTCTACTTTTTATTAGCACCAATGGATACTTGGTGTGGTCTTTATATTTATGTAAGAAAAACTAATTAACCAGTCTAGATGGTTTGACATTTTAATGCTAATATTGAGCAGTTTTATGTGCCAGGCATTAAACTAAGCTCTCTTTGTAAATTATCCCATTTGGTCTTCATAAAAATCCTTGACGTAGTCGCTGTTATTAGCCCATTTTATAGATGATGAAACTAAAGCTCAGAAAGGTTTTATGCTCGAGGTCACATAGCAAATACAGAACTCTAAGCTGTACGTGTCCGAGTACAGAGCCTGGCTCTTAACCATTACACATCCCGGTCGCCTTCCTGGAGGAATCTGGACAGCCCTATAAGTGAAGTGAGAACTGCAGAAATTTGGATAACTTTCCATCATCTGCTCCTCTCCTGTGTGGGGTGGCAGGAAGCCCTGGTCCTGAGGTATCATGCGAAGACCAGTCTTTGAGATCCAGACACTGTCCAAGCTGAGGGAATGGGATACAGCCTTTGAGACTCAGTCTCATCATGTATAAAATAGAAAAAATAATACTTTATAATTTAAGGATCATAAGTAATGTGCCTGGAACAGTAGTAGGTATTATTTTTTCCATCTCATATGACCTCAAACTGTGCCAGTACAACCTACTCTGAAATTTGAGCTGAAATGAGTAATATATATAAATGTAGCCCTCTCTCACATCTTAGAAATAATCTCATTCTCTTCATTTAACAAGTTTTCATTGTGTATCTACCATGTGCCAGAAACTCTTTGAGACTCTGGAGATACCACAGTTAACAGAAGAGACAAAAGTCGCTGCCTTGATAGCACCAATGCTTTAAAGTGGAGAGGCAGACCGTAAACAAACGAATAAGTAGAAATAGAATGTATCAGTCATTGAGAAGAGTTATGGAGAGCATAGCACTTACCATCATAGCTTCTTTTTCACACAAACATGACATAGAGTAAATAGCAAAATACAAACAATAAATCCTTAAAGTGATATGTTCTCCCTAAAAAATGAATGGGTAATCCTAGCAACCCCTTAAGAAAAGACGGTAGACTCAAGATTGTTTCTTATGAGAACCTTGTTGATTGTTATTCCAACAACACATATCCACTATAAGCTGTCTAAGACCTCACAGGCTCTATAAAAGAGAACACATCCGTGACCCCAGAGAAGGGGCAACAGAGGGTAACTACAAAAAGGTTTACAGCAAAATGGGCTGCATCCAAAGGATAGAAACTGGGGCAGTATATCTTAGCTCTGGATCTGACAGACCTAGGTTCAGAACCCACCTTCACCACTTTTTTGCTTTTGGCCTTGGACAAGTTAATCTCTTTGAGCCTCAGTTTCATCATCTGTGGGGTGATAACCACAGCGCCTACTTCATAAATTGCTGTGAAGATTATATAAGACAGCATGTGTAGAAGGCTTATTATAGTACCAGCACATATGAAGCAGTCAATACTAATTTGTCAAATAAACGAATCAATTCACTGAGAGACTTGGGCTACTTTTGCTTTCATAGCAAGGACCCACTTTTCAAAAATCTCTCTAATAATGTTAACATAAACAGTTTGCAAACACCTGAGAGTTATAAAACTTCTTTTTCTGCGTCTTTTCCTTTCTGCTACAAGACTGTTTATTATCTACTACTCAGGAAATGCCAACCTTGGTAAACATACCAAGCTGTATATGTTTCTCTGATAACACTATTGTTGCTTTACAAAGATAAGCATTTAATTTCTGCAAACAAAATGCCATTCAGCTAAAAATATTTTCTATCCATAAAAGATCCAAAATTAATATTACTTTTTTTAAAAAAGTGAAATTGTTTCAGCCAGACTTAGTGCGCAGATATTAATAGGAAGTTCCAAAAGTGATAGGCATGTAAAAGTAAAGGTTCCAAATCAACCAGAGTTTATGGCAGAATTGAACATCAGGATGAGAGAGTAACGTACTTATGGTCAATTAATCTACAACAAAAGAGGCAAGAATATACAATGGAGAAAAGACAGTCTCTTCAATAAGTGGTGCTGGGAAAACTGGACAGCTACATGTAAAAGAATGAAATTAGAACACTCCCTAACACCATATACAAAAATAAACTGAAAATGGATTAAAGACCTAAATGTAAGACAAGAAACCATAAAACTCCTAGAGGAAAACATAGGCAGAATACTCTTTGGCATAAATCATAGCAATATTTTTTTGGATCTGTCTCCTAAAGCAAAGGAAATAAAAGCAAAAATGAACAAATGGCACCTAATCAAACTTAAAAGCTTTTGCACAACGAAGAAACCATTTACAAAATGAAAAGACAACCTGCTTAATGGGAGAAAATATTTGCAAATGATATGGTGGATAAGGGGTTAATATCCAAAATACATAAACAGCTCATACAACTTAACATCAAAAAAACAAACAACCTGATCAAAAAATGGACAGAAGACCTGAATAGACATTTTTCCAAAGAGGAAATGCAGATGGCCAACAGGCACATAAGAAGATGCTTAACATTGCTAATTATCAGGGAAATGCAAATCAAAACCACAATGATGTATCACCTCACACCTGTCAGAATGGCTGTCATCAAAGAGAACACAGATAACAAATGTTGGCAAGGATGTAGAGAAAAGGGAACTCTCCTATACTGCTGGTGGGAATGTAAATTGGTGCAGCCACTGTGGAAAACAGTATGGAGGTTTCTCAAAAAACTAAAAATAGAACTACCACATGATCCAGCAATTCCACTCCTGGGTATATATACATGAAAAAAACAAAAACACTAATTTGAAAAGATACATGCACCCTAGTGTTCACAGCAGCATTAAATACAATTGCCAAGATATGGAAGCAACCTAAGTGTCCATCAACAGATGAATGGTTAAAGAAGATGTGATATAGAATACACACACACACACACACACACACACACACACACAATGGAATACTACTGAGCCATAAAAAAGAATGAAGTTTTGTCATTTGCAGCAACATGGATGGGCTTGGAGGGTATTATGCTAGGTGAAATAAGTCAGACAGAGAAAGACAAATACTATATGATAATCACTTACATGTGGAATCTAAATACAACAAACTAGTGAATATAACAAAAAGGAAGCAGACTCACAGATATAGAGAACAAACTACTGGTCACCAGTGGCGAGGCGGGGAGGGGGCAATCTAGGGGTAGGGGATTAAGATGTACACACTATTATGTATAAAATCAGCTACAAGGATATATTGTACAACACAGGGAATATAGCCAATATTTTATAATAACTATAACCTTTAAAAGTTGTGAATCACTATTTTGTACACTGTAACTTACGTATTATTGTACATCACCTATACTTCAATAAAAATAAATTTCAACAAGAAAAAAAAAGATGAGGGGTGAACTGTAACTATCTGTTTCTAAACACTACAAACATCAGTATAAGCATTAAAACCTAGAACACTAATCATAATTTTGAAAAAATGTTTCTTCTTGGTTTTTATTAAACTAAGCTCAAAATAGCAGCTTCTTTTCTTCTACAAATAAAACTATAGCTAGCAACAACTTTTTATAGATAGTAAGTTTTGCTAAGGAGTGTTTTATTTGGCCTATAATAGATTAGGAAGATATTCAATGCCTTTCCATCTGCCTTAGGAATCTACAATCCCAGAGCTTCATTGCTCTACTCTTTCTATTTTTATTTTTCCATTAGAGTAAAAGTTGCCAATGAAGAGCTGTAGTACAGAAATACTCTCTTCATCTAAGGGTTAAATTCCGCCTGGCCCAGGAAGAGTTTGGGTTATGACACACATCCCCATCTGTGCATTTCTACATATTTCTTGGAGGGAACAATTTGGAATCTTTAGTTTGCAAGTTAAGATTATTTTCTAAAGAAGCTGGTAGAGATCCAGGTCAAAATTTCTCAGCAAAAAGGTAATTCTAGATGACGAATTCTCTCACAGAAAATTATTTCTTTGCAGAGTCTAAAGAGAAAAGACACTTGCCGAACCACACCTAAGTTGAGCTCATCTACAACATCCCCTCAATCTTTTTCTTCTCCTTTGTTATTATCATTGTCCTTTTGCCTGAGGAGTTGATACCTGACAGATCTCTGTCTAATTACTGTAACTCTATGGACTTTTCATATATGAGTATGCAAAGACATTCCAACTGAATCAAAATTAATGATTTATGTGCTAATTGATTAAATTAAAAAACAAAAGCAGGCCTATCATCACCTAGAACTTTCTTAAATCTAGATCCCTTTGGAAAATAAATTGTAGAAATAAAATTTCTAAGAACTTATGAGGCAACTTCAGGAACTTCAGGAAATTACTACTCATGCAATTGCCAGCAGCAGAGAATGGATTCACCTGCTTTGCTGTGACAAAAGGTCTGATTGGTTGGTCAAGAAGTATGGAGTGTTAAGAAGCACTTACATACCAGACCGAAGTCCTTTGTTTGGTAAAATACATCCTTCCTAATTCCAAGTGGTGGGTTTTAATCATGATTTGAAACTATCCAATAAGCAGAATTTTTTATCTATATCTTTATTTTGATATTAATATAGCTATATATCTTTATATATAATCTATCTTTACATATAGAAAGATTATATATGTATAATGCATGACATATAGAAAGATAGACTTTATATACGTATTTAAAAACTTTTTTTAACCAATGTTGCATCGTACTTTGCATTGCTGTGTAGTTTAGGCAGATCTGTTGTACAAACACAAAAAGAGTGCGAAGGACAAAGTGACTGCCCTATTTCTTAGCACACATTGTGTTCTGCAGATGTTCACTTATACCTCCTATGTTGCTTTAGAAGATACTAGAAAACTATCCTGATGGAACTGATAAAAAGGAGTTGGAACTTGTGACCAGCGGCTGGATGAAGGGAGCCTGAATCCCTCAAATCCCGTGGATATAGTGTGCTTTCCTTGATGTTCCTGCCAAAATAAGGCTGGAAAGCTAAGGAGATCTGCAAGAGACGTGCCCGCACGAAGTTGCTACAATTCCTAAGTTCCAGAAACCTTGCTTGAAAACGACTGCAAATAGCTCATAATTTTAAACCAGTGGATCTCACAACTGAGTGTTTCATCAAATCACTTACAGAAAACAGAGAGAAAAATCCGACAACTACCCTAGTGCGTGACTTATCACGCAGACATTCAAGTAGAATCCCTCTAGTTTGGGGTTTACTTTAATATTACAATGCAGATTTGCGTATCTATGCTAAGATACATATTTTACAGGAACTGCTGGGAATTTTGCAGTTACACCCTCAAAAGACTGAATTAGCACAAACAAAAGAATTGTGGAGCAATGAAGTTGGTTATGGATACAAATTGGGCGTAATAGTCATAGGACAAGAATTGTGCCTTTGAGCTAAAATGTCCTTTTACTTCTTGATCATCCTGGTATAGTACTCTTCCTTCAACCATTTTGAATCCAGTAATATTCATTCTTCAAACTCTGCGCAAAGATCTTCTCTACCCAGAAAGGGTACCCTTTTTGCATTACCCACTTTGTATACATTAGCTCATTTATTCCCTAAAACAGCGTAATAGGAAAAAAAATTTACCTCATTTTATAGAACACTGTCACTTAGAGAGGTTAAGAAACTTTCAAGTTGATCCAAAGAAGATTTTTTAAAGCATCAAGAGGTTCCATTTCTGCATAATGTTAAGGACTAAATTATATGAAACCCTTCTCCCAAAAAACACTTTCAAATGCACTGAGCTTCTATAGGCTAAGGGTGGAACCAAGACTATGGCATAAATGTAGGCCCCTAAGTGGCTACACCCTTAAACTGCTATACCCTAAATGGCTACTAGAAAATAATTAATCCACTAGCACTAAAATTCATCAAGAAAATTGTTCTGTCTCAGCTGATGAGGTGGGGTAGAGGTTTTGAGAGTTTTCTGCTACTTGCACAGTCCTGGCAACTATGAAGATGAGAAAGTAGAAAGTAACATGAAAGTGACCCTGAAAAAAAAAACAACTGTTTTTTTTCAACAAATAAATTGTAAGAGGGAGAGAGAGGGAAGGATGGAGGGAAGAAGAGAGAGAGGGAAGAGAGAAAACGTAAATCTTTGAGAAAAGGAGATATAAGAAATATATGAACCAATTGCAGTTCGTGGATCTTATTGGGATCCTTATTTTGGCAAACTGTGAAGAAATATTCATGAGTTAATCATGAATATTTGAACTCTGATTTGAACCTATTAAGAAATTGTTAACTTGTTAGGTGTGATTGCTATTTTGATTATTTTTTAGTCTTCATCTTTTGACTTACATAGTGAAATATTTATAGATGAAATGATATAATATCCAGGATTTACTTCAAAATAATCCAGTGTGTGGTGTGTGAGTATGGAAGGAGTACAGGAATGTACAAATGAAGCAACATTGATCATCACTTAATAATTATCGAAGCTGAGTGATGGGACCATAGGCATTCATTATACTATTTTATCTACTTTTGAGTATGCTTGAAATTTTCCATAATAAATAGGTAAGTAAAAAAAGGTGGCTCTTGGATCATGATACCATTGGGACACTTGGCAAGACAAACCATCTGGAAGGGTTACATCCTCAAATAGCCCACACCAAATTATCACATATAAAGCCTCTTAGAAAATGAACTCACAGACCAATTATAGCAAACATATGAAAAATCAATTCATTAGTGAAGGCCAGCACTCACACGCATATAAGTTTGTATGCATGTACACACACACATTCTCTCTCTCTCTCTCAGAATTAAAGCCACATGAATTTCAAATAGCAGAACTAACAAATAGAGCCTATAAAAGTACATTCAATATATAACTATATTATTTGTTTCCAAAATGATTTTATATTATATATGTGATTTGTAACTATTTTTTTACATAACCATCTACTGTGAACATATTTGAATAAATAACTAAACATATTAAAAAGTACCTTCAAAATAAACAGATGTGAAAGAAGGAATCGAAAACACGAATAAAGAGCAGGGCACTTTTGAAGACACCAGGAATATATTAAAAAACCAACAGGGCTTCCCTGGTGGCGCAGTGGTTGAGAGTCTGCCTGCTGATGCAGGGGACACGGGTTCGAGCCCTGGTCTGGGAGGATCCCACATGCTGCGGAGCAACTGGCCCCGTGGGCCACAACTGCTGAGCCTGCGCGTCTGGAGCCTGTGCTCCGCAGCAGGAGAGGCCGCGATGATGAGGGGCCCGCGCACCACGATGAAGAGTGGCCCACACTTGCCGCAACTGGGGTAAGCCCTCACACAGAAACGAAGACCCAACACAGCCATAAATAAATAAATAAATAAACTTAAAAAAAAAAAAAACCAACAATAACAACAAAATAGGAGTTCTAGAAATGAAAAATAAAATCATTGGAATTAAAAACTCCTGGACAGGTAACAGGCAGATTAAAGTCAACTGAAAAGGGGAATAGTAAACTAGAAGGTATATCTGAAGAAATAACCTAAAATACAGCACAGAGAGACACAGGGAGATGAAACATAATAGAGGGACTTCCCTGGTGGCACAGTGGTTAAGACTTCACGCTCTCAATGCGGGGGACCCGGGTTAG
The DNA here is from genome assembly GCF_949987535.1 of Balaenoptera acutorostrata. Classification (NCBI taxonomy): domain Eukaryota; kingdom Metazoa; phylum Chordata; class Mammalia; order Artiodactyla; family Balaenopteridae; genus Balaenoptera; species Balaenoptera acutorostrata. Next base: position 85,148,767 of record NC_080074.1, read on the forward strand.
ATCCCTGGTCAGGAAACTAGATCCCACATGCATGCCGCAAATAAGAGTTCGCATGCCACAACTGAGGAGCCGGCAAGCCGCAACTAAGGAGCCCGCCTGCCGCAACTAAGACCCAGCACAAGCAAATAAATAAATACAATAAATATTTTAAAAAAAGAAAAGAAACATAATAGAGAAGTTGAGAAATAAGGAAAGTAAAACAAGAATGTCCAAACATACATCTGATAGCAGTTCCAGGCAAAGTGACTAAAGAGAAGAGGGAAACAATATTGGAAAAAATAAATAATGGCTGAATTTTTTTCTAAGTTGATGAAAGACACAAAAATCTTAGATTCAGGAAACATATAATCAAATCCCCATGTAGGCACATTGTAGCTAAGCTACAGCACCCTCAAAAACAAAAAGAAAATCAGAAAAGCAACCAGAGGAAAGAGGCATGTTATCTATAAAGGAACAACAATTAGATATTTACCAAACTGCTTAGCAGCAATAACTGAAGTCAGGAGACAATGGAATGATATATTTTTTTAATGGGAGAAAATAGCTATTAACCTAAGACTAAAGAAATATTTTATAATCATTATCTTGTATGTAGTTATTAAGTAGATTAAAAATGTTTAATGAAAATGGAAGAAAACAAGGAGAAATAGATTCATCTAATGTTGGGAAATCTGAATACACATCTCTCAGTAATCTTTAGATCAAGCTGAAAAATATTAGTAAGGATGTAGAAAATTAAACAACATGATTAAAAAGCTTGATTTTTAAATTGAATACAAAACTGTAAATTTCAAAATGACAGAATCCACATTTTTTTTCCAAGCATAAGTGAAATGTTTATAAAAATTAGTCACATACTAGATCACAAAGTAAGTCTCATATAATATCAAAGAATTGATAGTATGAAAAGCACATGAACTGAGCACAAAGCAATTCAGTTGAAATCAATCATCAAAAGATAAGCAGGGCTTCCCTGGTGGCGCAGTGGTTGAGAATCTGCCTGCCAATGCAGGGGACACGGGTTCGAGCCCTGGTCTAGGAAGATCCCACATGCCGCGGAGCAACTAGGCCCGTGAGCCACAACTACTGAGCCTGCGCGTCTGGAGCCTGTGCTCCGCAACAAGAGAGGCCACGACAGTGAGAGGCCCGCGCACCGTGATGAAGAGTGGCCCCCGCTCGCCGCAACTAGAGAAAGCCCTCGCACAGAAACGAAGACCCAACACAGCAAAAATAAATAAATAAATAAATTAAAAAAAAAAAAGATAAGCAAATAAGACATTAGAGAAAACCCAAATAACTGGTGAGGTATTCTTTGCTTGCATAGAAAGTACAAACTGAATGAAAATACCAGAAGTATTTTTCTTGGAACTTGAGAAGCCAGTTCTAAAATATATAGAATTTATATTCTTCCCTGGCGGTCTAGTGGTTAAGACTTTGCCTTCCAGTGTAGGGGGTACGGGGAAGATGGGGCTCGGGGGGGCGAGCTGCTTATGCCATCACCTTTATAACAAGATGCATTATAGTGCTATTTTAATGCGGACAGTGTGATATCAGCAGAGTGACAGACAAAACAATGGGATTGGAGAGGATCACAGACACACTCCTCAAATCTAATATGGAAACTTGATAGATGATAAATGGAAATAGCAGATCAGTGTGAAAGTACTGAGTATTTACAGTACTAAGACAATTAACACTCCAAAAATAAAATCTGGACATTATCTCACATCCATATGCAAAAAGTAGACCACTTAGATTAAAGATATAAATACAAAAGCAAACCTTCAACATTTTCAGAAAACAATATAGAAAAATATCTTTTTGACCTCGGAGTATGGGGAGATTTCTTTAAAATATAGCAAAGCATATACCATAAAAATATTCATATAGGTAAATACATTAAAATTAAATCTTTTCCTCAACAAAGCCACCATAAACAAAAGTAAAAGACATGATACCAACTAGGAGAAGATATTTGCAGTACCTAAAACCACAAAGGCTAAGTAACAAAGATAATAAATCTTATAAATCAATAAGTAGGAGAGAAACAACTCATAGAAAACATTTGTTGAATAAATAAAGGATAGAAAACATAATTAAATGGTCAATAAACATATATGTTCAACTCCAGCAGTAATCAGAAAAATATAAATTAAAATAAGATATCATTGCATACAAATAAGATAGGCAAAAACTAAAATTGTCTGCTACTTGGCCATAAGAAATAATGAAATTTTGCCACTTGCAGCAACATGGATGGACTTGAAGGGCATTATGCTAAGTGAAATAAGTCAAACAGAGAAAGACAAAAGACAAATACTGTATGATATCACTTATATGTGGAATCTAAAAAATACAACAAACTAATGAATATAACAAAAAAGAAGCAGAGTCACAGATAGAACAAACTAGTGGTTACCAGTGTGGGTCGAGGGGCAATATGGGAGGGGGTTGGGAGGCACAAACTGTTAGGTGTAAGATAGGCTCCAGGATGTATTGTACAACGCGGGGAATATAGCCTGTATTTTGTAATAACTGTAAATGGAAAGTAACCTTTTAAAATTGTATTAAAATTTGTTAATTAAAAAAATAAAAGATTTTTTAAAAATTAAAATTGTCTGACAGTAACAAAAGTTGGCATATATGTAGATCAGTGGAAATTCTGACTTGCTGGAGTGTAGATTTGTACAACTTTGGGTCTGCGGTACTGATTTGGCAATATCTAATAAGTTGAAAATGCCTATATCTTAAGACCCAATCATTCAATTCCTAGGAATGTTCCTTTAAAAACTTTGAAATACATGCATAGAGAGCCATGGAATAGAATGTCCATTGTATCACTGTTTGTAATTGCAAGAAAAAAATAATCTTTTGAAAACAACCTAAATTTTCATCAACAGGAAAATGAATAAATTAATTGTTGTATATTCCTATAATGAAATATAGTATAGCAAAAATGAATGAATGATATCCATGAACTATTATAAATAAATCTCAAAAACAATATTGAAAAAAGATATTATGCTACCATTTATAAAAAATTTAAAATATTGTAAACAACATTAATTATTGGTTATGGATATATACATATAAAAAGTATGAAAACATTCATAGGCATGACAGATATCAAATTCAGGATAGTAGATACCTCTGGAGAAGGAGGATGGGGTAGGAGAATATGATTAAGAAAGGAAACAGGTGACTTCAATATATTGCAATGTTTTCTTTCTTAAAAAAATGAAAACACTTATGACAAAATATTAAAACTTGATGAACCTGAGGCTGCTTTATTATTCTGTCTATGCTATTATATACTTAGAAATTTTCATAATTAAAATCATAGGATTGTATAGAATTGCCCATACGTGTTCAAACTCACACAAAAATAAAAATAAAAATCATAACCTAAATTTTTTGAAAATGGTAGATCTGGGATTCTACCCACATGTGTTTTATTCCAAAGTTGAAGCCCCTCCTGCAGTTTCAGGCCCCCTCTCCTTGCCTTTTCTGATCCTCCCCGGAAAGGATGAATCACACCCTCCTCTCTGCCACCTTCTTTAGAGCACCAACTTAACACTTGGTTTTTCGACTGTATCGTAGCTGGTTGTGTGTGTGTGTGTGCCCTCTCCCAGACACAGCTCCTGGGGGTAACGCACTTGGCATTTGCAAAGACACAGGGAGAATGGCTAGATGTGAAAGGTTTCTGTTTTACAAGTAGGTACTCTTTCGTTGATAGGCTTCTGTTCTGTTGCTTATCAACCACCTAACTCACTCTTGTGGTAACTTATCAGAAACTAATCATCAGTAGGTTCTATAAGTACCTACTTTTGCAAAATAATCCATTTTCAAAGAATATAAGAGAAACAAAATTGTGTTTCAGCATTTCTCATGAATCGACACGAGGGGTAGAAGTGCTACCTATTTGTGGGAAAAATAAACTACTACAATTCATTTGTTTCACTTAAAAAATTTTCAAATCCACAGAAGGGAAAGGAATCTTATAAATGTGGATTTAGCCTACTCCAGAGGTATAGAGATAGGCTGAATTTTATGATTCAGGCATAATTAAGTAGGTTCTCAAATTAGGTCCCACTTCAGAAATGATTGTGCAGATAATTCTACGTTAATACGCCTGGGTCCATCTATCTGAAACAGTACAATAAATAGAATTTGATGAAATGGTACAGTATATAGAAATTATACAGTAAATCAATATAAATTCAATAATAGCAGGAGCGTAAATGAGAGAACCATCCTGTTCAATCTTTAAAAAATATTATCAAGTGGCTTTTCTAATTAAGAGCACTTTTTACAAAAAAAAAAAAAAAACACCACACACACACAGACACACACACACACAGGATATAATGGAACATTAAGTAATATATAGTAACATTACTTCTTTAAAAAGTTTTTTGTCCTTTTCATCATGAGGTTAGTGTCCCCAGGCAGCCTGCAGCCTCTCCCGCATTTCCTCTCTTCCCTTCCATGGCAACATGGGTTAGCTAGACACTGAGCTTTTTGTGATGTGTGTGTGAGGACGGGGAGAAGGGGAGCGAGGCTTCAGGGAGGTCTCCAGGTGGAAAAGTTTGTGACGCACTAGATTCGGTGACTGAATGAGTATTTATCGAGGGTTCTCGAACACAATAGTTACGGTCACCCTATGTTCATTTTTAAAATTATGTTTGGTCTCAGAGCCCTTAACTCAGAGGGAAACTCTTTCATAGGCATCCCAAACCACTTGTTCATGAAAAGATTATGCGACAAAGCCAACCTGCGTGGGTTTGATCCTTCTGTTTCAGAATCTGAGTAGCGAGCGCATGAGAGACATGCGTAAACTTACTGAACGTGGAACATGTGCACTAAAATGGTTGAATTCTGTCCTTCATCAGTATGCAGTCATGGAGAAGTGATTTTGCATTGGTTATAAAGCGTGTCCACCTTACGGAGACCTCGTTTGCCCTCTTGCTGCCTCTGAAGCTCCACCCCTTCCCTGAGACCGGGATAGTCGCCCTGTGTTCGTCTCCACAGCTGAGCAACCTCCACCCTCCAACAGAAAGGATGAAGGCTGAAATGCTGTTTCCCTTATCTTGGAAAAGGCCCCTTTTATAGCTTTCCTGGCACAGCTAAATGGCGCAGGTAATGGCCTGATAGGTGTGCCACACCTGATACTTTAGAAGGAAGCTGGTAAGTGTTCTGTTTTTCCCTAGCAATAAAGCGAAACTTCTCTCCCTAGTTAGGGTCTAGTTAACACATTAGCAAGTCCCCCTCTTTTCTCCTCACCTGTCATTATCTTCCACGCAAGAGAGAGGTCTTGATAACAACCTATCTTAATGGGATTTTAATGGCTTATTACAGTGAATGCTGAATCCAACACTTTCACAACAACAGTTGAGTGGGATGCTGATAAAACAGCATCCTCGAGGTTTCTGCAGCCTCTCCCAGCCAGGGGGAGTTGCTCATTTTCTGCAACAACAGAAGCAGCCCCAACCGAACTTCTTCAGCAGAACGTGAGAATGCTTATTTGTGAACAAACCATTTGCTTTCTAACATGCAGGCACTTACCAGCCTTTTGCCAGAGTGAGGAAACACAGCACTGAAACACTCACATTCAGGACTGTGTTAGGCAGTGCACGTTGCTTAGCAACCTTAGATCAGAGAGCATCAACTTTAAATATGCACAAAAACCAAACCAGCGATATTCCAGCATGTGTCTGGAACCATGGCCTCGCCTTTTGTTTGCTACTCATTTTGAACTCGGATTAGACCAAAAGGTGGCATATTGGATGGTTCTACTCGGTCTTCTCTAGTTTTTCCCTCTGGGATGGTTTGGATTTGTGCAGCACTTGTTAAAGTAAAGCAGAGACCCTTAGAATGTTTAGGGTTTTTAAGCTGGACAAACAGGATCAAACGAGAAGCCCTGACAGTGTACCTAAGGAGGATCCATCAGGAGCTGCACGCTCGTCCTGGAGGCTGTGACAGCATCAGGCCCCAGGTGGCAGCACCCTCAGGGTTTTATTTTGACCCATTCCACAGAACAAGGAGTGTTCATCTAATTTTCAGAATCATCATCAAAAATGAAAGCATCAGCTGCATATTACACAGAAGACCTGAGAGCGGGCTTCCCTTGAGTTCTAGAAAGACCAAGCCTGAGATCACCGCTCCCAGAGGCCAGAGGGCTCATCTAATTGCTGAAAATCTGAGCATCCGCCACCAGCAGGGCTCAGTCAGCCACCCTCATTTTCTTGCCTCAGAGGCCAACGTGTCATGTAGCTAGATCCTGATAGCGACTCACTCCCGGACCAGCCAAGAAAGGCAGAGATTTACTAAATGGTGGGTCCTAAGCCTTAAAGCTAAGGCAACAAATGAAACGCCTAAGCTACCCTTAGAATTGTAGGCACCGGCTACATCTACTTGATTTTATTTTTACTGAAATTTGACAAAAGAAGCAATCCGTGAATGCATTGAAAACACCCTCCTCCATATGTTCCACTACTGGCATGAGACTGAGCCACGCCACCCCGCCGCACTGCCAAGTGTCAGCTTACTGGTTCAGAACCCTCATCAGAAACATTCAGACTTCTAGCTGTTCCATGAAAGCCACAGGGCCTTCCTGAAGAAGCTGAGAAACACACTTAAGAATCACTGAGGTGGCTGTACAAACTGATATTCCTCACTGAAAAGGCTATGGATTGAATTTTGCACACCCGCCCCCAATTCATATGTTAAAGCCTTAACGCTCAATGTGACTGTGTTTGGAGACAGGGCTTTTAGGAGGTAATTAAGGTTAAATGAGGTTGTAAGGGGGAGGTCCTAATCCTACAAGACTGGTGACTTTAGAAGTAGAGGAAGAGAGTGAGATCCCTCCCTCTCTCCAGGCACATGCACCAAGGAAGGACCACGTGAGCACATAGTGAGAAGGTGGTCATCTGCAAGCCAGGAAGAGAGCCCCTCACCAGAACCCACCGTACTGGAGCAGGCTAAGACAGAAAGGAAAATGTATTTTAGTTATTGCCGTATGTGGAAGCGTAGACATATGAATTTTAAAATCTACCAGGGTGATGGAGTGAGCTGCCTCGCTCAGTCATCTAACAGTTACTCCTGCCAAATTTTATCTCAATACACTGAGATCTGAGGTAGCATCCAAACCATCTGAAAGACGACATGCCTCTGAAATAGGCTTTTATATAGTTTATGCTACAAATACTGTTCCCAACATCAATTTTTTAAAAGAAGATCACCTTCAGCTTATGAACTCATTGTAATAAACCTAGACTTGAATAAATCCAGACTTGAATCCAACCCTGGATTTTAATGGGCTCTTCTGAGCAGCATTTCTCTAGTTTGCCAGGATCTAAGTCCTAAAAATGAACTGTACTTTGCAGTGAAATGGTATCTAATTAAAGTTTAATGACTAGATTCCATTCCTATCCTACAGCAACATAGAAATATGCACACTGAACTCTTCACATTATCTTGTGTGTATCCTTTAATGTTTATGCCAACCCTTCAGGGTACAACACGGGCAAGTGGACCCAGTTAAAGAACACCCTTAATAGAAATGTCATGGACAAGGTTAATGGGAAGAAAAAGTCCAGAAAATATCCATTTCCTCAGATCAAACTGAAAGTGGACATCATAACGGCAATCTATAAAACTATTGGACCAAATATTAGGGAAACCTATGCCATTGCTTTCTTTGTAGAAGGTAAGGATGGTAATATTGGCATCTAGCATTCAGCCCCATCAATCCTGATTTGTCCTAATTTATTCAAGTTAGGGGAATGCAAAATAAGTCACGTGACTTCTTTCTTTTTTAGATCCTGCAGTCATTTTATAACATGAAATAAAATATCTCAATAATGCTAAGTTAACATGTTCTGAATATTTCTGGAACCCAAGGGCCCACAATGGAGTAATAACACACTCCTTATTATCACCTCTTAGTTCTTTTCAACATTATCAATAAACTTAAAATTTTCTATATCAGAAAATACAATTGTATGTCATTTCTCAAACCATAGTTTAAAAATGGGTATACATAAGTTCAAACAGAAACTCTAATAATGGCAAATATGGAATAGAGTTTGGTTTAACACATTGGATACCGTTATGTGTCAGGGATAAATAATGGCCCCATGGACGCATAATATACTTAAAGAGAATTAATTGCTTTACTTTTTATTTGATTATCCCCAAATTCTATGCACTACTCTTTCTACCATAAAAAAATAAAACCAAAATGATAATTGTCAATATTAAAAGTTTCTAGAGACTGAATATATCCATAATACAGGTTGAAAAATATCAGAAGCTGTCCCTTCTCCTCCTTTTTTAAAAAGAGAAAGGAAGTTCAGGGATAATTTCCTCATTGTATAAGCATTCCCTTGGCCTTTGCATATCTGGCTTAGTATGAAGCTAGCAATAGAAGTGAAAATACATTCTCCTAATGATTCTAAGCATCTAATTATTTTGTTCCAACTTTACTTATTCTTTTTAAATTTTTTTTGTTGTTTTATTATTAACTTTACTTATTCTTTATTCAGTATTCCTAAAATTCTTTCAGAGAGCATGTCACCAAATTCTTGAATATTGCCTTTTGTGTTCACTTATTAAAATTATTTTTTTCCCAAATTAATCCAATTACATTCCATTTCTAGACTTACTACAACAACTTCATGTACCTATAAGATAATTATCCTCTCATTACTTATTATACGTACTCAGTGGAGACTGAGTTAGGCCATGGGATTATCACTCCTCAGTTCCTAACTATCCTGTGACAGTTGCTATAATCAAAATTATTTCCCAGCGGTGCTAGAGATGCAATTTTAAGTTTTGGAAGCATATTAAAGCCCCAATATGAAAAATAATGTACTACTATGCAATGTGTTCCTAAAAATATAATTCCAGATTAAATTCTCAAATGTCAATATACATATATAGAAAATTGGCATCATTTTTTTGCTTCTTGACTTGTTTAGGGTCTATCCAAAACCCCAGTGCCAAATCTTTCTCACTTCCAGTTTTTCTTCATAACCATGATCAAATCATTTAGGCAAACCATCATGTTGCAGTCTCTCCACTTATAAATTGCGGATAATAATAATATCTGTTCCTTACTTGCTATATGTCATATATCTACTTGTGAATTTCAGGGTGTATTCTTTTTTAAAATAAATAACCACCCAATTTTCCCTTCCATTAAGTCAAGATTAAAAATAGATTTTAAAAATCTGAATACACCTGCATTTTGAATTCCTTAGAGTAAGTTAACATATGAAAACTAATTGAAATTCTTGACAGTACTCTTAATCATTACAGATTCATACGATAAGTTTTATGAATGACATTAAGGAAAGGAAATATTCTTCCCTTTAAGCTCTTTCCTTAAACTTTCTAATGTGACTACTGTAGTATATTTCTCAGGGATTTTATTCCAGGGGGATGGGGGATGGGAGGCAATGGAGCAAGAGTGAGGAAAACTAACAAAGCACAATAAGGCAAATAAATTCCCACTTTCCATGGGAATATCCCTACAAGGGCCAAGAAACTAACAAACACTAAACATCCCCATTGGGGAAGAGAAGCAAGAGTTTGCTCTTAAATTGACTTCAGATAGAGATGCCAAAGCAAATAAATCACGGCAAGTGAAACACTTTGAAAGGTAAATGGACTTTAAAAATATTTGCGTAGGTTAAATTTTTTAATCGGAAGTATTCATTACTGTCAGATAAGATAAGGCCACATGTCCATCAGGATCTCTGGAGATCTCCTCCTTGTATATGATTCATTATTTTTAGACCAATGCCTAGCTTGTCAGACATCCCCAACAAATGTTGCCAAATGAAAAAAATAAGCCAAAGTTCAAACATGTTATGCTTCACCTAAACCAATTAAATTGTATTAATTTGAGTAAGAAGTAAGTAAAGGCCCCAAAGTTCTTAGATTTCTTCAATCCTTACACATTTTTTCATCAATAAGAATTCTGGAATGACGTGCAAACTTGAATGTCTATTGGACCCAGCTACTCAAGCCATTAACGGAATAAAATGCAAACTTCTGTTTCCTAGGATCCCTTGCCCCTAGCCAAGTTCATCCTCAAAGACCCTGTTTCACTTTGTATTGTCCTTGTGGAGTGACTTGCAACCCTCAAGCCATGTAGAAAGAATTTTGAGAGAAGAATGGCACTTTTACAGGTACGTGGTGTCCAGAGCAGCTCCATTCTTTTTTTTTTTTCCTGTACGGGAATCTTTTGTAATTGAAGTAAAAAGACTTCAGTCATGTCTCTGACGGAGAGTGAGAGGAGTCATATTTACAGGTAGGTAAGAAATAACCTATTTGTTTTTCTAAAATTCCTCTGGACATAAATCTCTGATTGGAGATTACCAATGGCTTTTTTTATAACTAGAATTTCACTGAATATTCATCAAGCCACCCAGATATTGGTCAAGAAGAAGTTGCCTAAGTGAATTTATCCATATACCTAGATTCTATCATGGGAATGGTGATACCCAAATCCCAAAGTAATGCGATAGCAAACCTTGTAAAATGAAGTAGGTGTCACATGATCAGAGGCAGCCAGTATAAACAGAAATAGAAGAGTGAAGCAGGCCAAACTGTCGATGGGGCGGGTGCCTCAGTCTGGGGGCCCTGCTTGAATTCAGTGTAAATTCCGGAAACAGGTTTGACTCTGCCTCAGCCTCAGGGATTGACCTGTACTGCTTTGGTCTAACAGGTCTGCTAAATAGGGCAAACTTTCCAGTATTCCCTGGGGAATATACCAGACTAGAATCATTCCACGTCCCTAGGGAAAATGACCCTGAGGAGGCCCTTTTCCCCCAAGTTAATTTTTATAATCCTCCAGAAAGATTCAGAAAGTACTGGACTCATCTTATACCGCTGATACTGCTAACAGTAACTTGGCTGGCATCAGAGAAAGGTGAGATGGCCGAACTGATAGCTTCTTCAGGGTTCAAACTGGTTTGGGAAATGCAGTAAGTCCAAAGTGACTGTTCTGCGTGATTAGAGATAAAATAGAGCCACTGCTACTTCGAAGAGCGCCACTACCAATGACTGCTCCACTCATCACTAAGAAAAAGGGCGAACTCACTGAACGCTTACCGTGAGCCAGCACTGTTCTAAGTATTAGAACATGTATTCATTTATTTATTCCGCAGGACAACCCTAAGAGATAGGAATTATCATTACCATTCTGATGTCATCAACGAAGACACAGAAGCCTAGAGAAGTTAAGTAACTTGCCCCAAGTTATTCAATGAATAATGGCCGGGCGGGAGCTCAACACCAGGTGCAGTGTTTCCGCTTCTGTACTTCACCACCCGGCCTCCCTGCCTCTTCCCTTCCTTGAAAGCTTGGAAGAGCGCCCCAGGACCAACCACAGACAGCCTGAGGAGAACAACAAGCACGGAGTCTGTGGGAGACGGGGGCTAGCTGCCTGCAGCTCTGGCCCAGCTGGGATGAGATTTTCCTTGCCTGGCTCCTCAGGGCCCCTCCTCACTTGTCTCAGGCCATCCCCACTAACTGCTCTGCTCTGCATATGCTCTCTGTTGAAAGACAAGATTACAGATATCATCAATACAGATGTTACTACAAGAAAACTTCGAGTGGATCCCAGATTATAACTGAGAAAACTGGAAAAAACAGAGAACTGGCTGCAGATAATGCTCTTTGCACCATATCCAGGGAGTTTCCAAGGGCAACTAGGAGCATGGGCTGTTCCTACAAGGAGCTCATGAAATTTCAGAGCTGCAAGGTTTGTACGTTCCTGTCTTAAACATTAAGACAAATTTTCCCCACCTAATTTGCTTTTTTCGTACTGGACTTTCTAAAGTTGAAATAAAGAAAGGTTAGAAAACACATTTGTAAATGATATTCAAAACCACTGAATGAGAAGTTTCGTTCCTTTCTTCTTTGAATTCACCTAGCCTTGAAGAACAGACAGTTTTTTTCCCTCTGAGTATGTTGAAGTCATTGAAGTGACTAAAATACCCAGTATATCTTAGTGAAAAGCTATTTTTAAAATCACTTGATTTAGAAAACTCCGATCATGATAATTTCATGGGAATTCTCAGTACACAAAAGTTTTAAATTACTCTGCAAGAATTTGGAGTTTGAATAATCTTAAATAGAAAATACCTGCATCAATGCATACTTAATCAGGTGTTTTTAACATCTGTCCCTGATCCAAAATTATTTTGAGGGTTGTTTTATAAGGTTCAGTTCTTGTGGTCAGTAATAGCAGTAATGATGCAATGTGAGACTAGGAGCCAGAGGTGTCGATTCTGGTCTCACCTGACTCCACCACTTTTCACCTCTGGGCTTTGAGAATGCCATTTAACTTCTCTTAGCCTGTTTCCTCGTGTCCACAGATGAATAACAGTACCCACCTGAAAGTGTTGTTTCAGGGACCAAATGAAATAATGCACGTGAAAGAGATTTTAGTAAGCCCGAGGCACTATAATAATGAAATTACAAACTAAATGTGGGAGCAGCATGGCCCAGTGAGGAAAACGCAGATGTAGTCTGGTGCTAAAAGGAATCAACTTGGTTGATTTGCCAACTTTGCCAACTCATGACCTTCAGTGGGTTTGCCCTTGGTTCTCTCATTTGAGAAATGGAAGGATAATAACTATCCCATAAGGCTGATGTGGGGATTAGAAATAATACGTGTAAGGCCTCTAGCAGGACAGGCCCACAGTAGGTGCTCAATAAATGGCACGCATTTCATACCAGAGAATCCGTTTAATTAAGCCAAGTATGCTGTGTCCAAACACTCACTCACAACAGCTGAGCGGTGTTCTGCTTAGACCAGTACATTCATTAGCAGAGTCCCAAATAAGACTCCTGCCACGGCCAGCACCCTGGGCTTATCCCACTTTAGATTCCAGTGGATTAAGGCTGTGCTTGCTGTATTCACATTTCCTGCCTTCAACCACTGTTTTATAAACTTACTACCGGAACCTCAGATTTAAAAAATAAAATCAATTCTACCCAATGTGGCCACTCCAAGTACAGGATTTTTCCTAACTTGCTTTTACAGGATGAACTTATTCACTTTTTTGCTACTTCTGCAGGGACGAGGGTGGGGTCCGCGGGCGAGGAGAAGGAAAAAAACCGAAGTGAATCTGCTGTTGTTACTGAGGCTGTTCAGTGTGACCAAAGTAAGCAGCCTGTGCCTCGCCTCCCCAGCTCCAGCGCGTGAGGGTCAGGCCTGTCGGAGGCGGAGGCGTTCGGAGCCACAAGCAGGACAAGGGCACGAGCCCCGCCGCGCCCGGCCCGAGCAGACCCGGGGCGGCGGGCATCGGTCACCAAGCAGGCGGCGAGTTAGAGGCGTGGAGCCGGGGAAGGGCGCATGCAGGTGGGTTAGTGGTAACTCGACCATGCGGCGTGGCATTCCTGTCTGGCAAACGCGCTCAGGCAAAACAGACTCGATGCTTACAATGATCCCAGCCCAAAATGGAGTGTCTCTGACTAGCAGGGAGGAGCTGATGCCGGCCATGAGAAAGCCCACCACGGTCACGGCGACGCCCAGCGCCAGCTGCAGCAGCGCGAGCAGCAGCGGGAACCGGCAGCCGCAGCACGTCCGGGCCTCCTCCTCCCCGCACTCCTTGGGGGCCCCCGCGCCCCTCTTCGGCCCCATGTCCTCGGGCCCCGCGGCGTCGGCGGCCGGCGCTCCCCCCTGGCTCCGCGCGCCGCGGCCCGGCCGCTCCCTGCCCATGGCGGCTGCGGGGGCGACGGCGAGGGCGGCGCGGGGCGGGCCGCGCTGGCCCTGCTCGGCGAGTTACGGAGGCTGAACAAATATGGCAAACATTTGGAGCGACTCGCCGAGCCTCCGAAGGCCACGGGGAGCCCGCGGCGGCGGGGGAGTCGAGGGGGGTCGCCAACTGCCAACTCGCCGGGCGGGACACAGCGCCCGCCGGCTCGGGCAGGGTGGCCCCGCGCCTCCTAAACCCCAGCGCACTTTGGACAGGCTGCGTGTGCGCGCGCGTGTGTGTGTATGTGTGCGCGCACGTCTGTGTACGCGGCCGTGTGTGTGTGTGTGTGTGTGTGTGTGTGTGTGTGTGTGGTGTATGTCTCCCACTCCAAACCCCAGGATTTTTTCGGTTTTGTTTTTGTTTTCTGAGAGGTGCAGTGCAAGGTGATGAATGTTTAAATCATTTGAGTTTAATTAGTAGAAAATTTAATCCGAAAGAGGCGTTGCTAGGCTCCAAGCTGTGAAGTTCCAGAAGTTAAATTGTTCTTTATTTTCCAAAAAAAGGCATGGGCTCTTTCTTTTTAAATTCTGCAATCCTGCTGACAAATCAAGGCATTTTTCCCACTGAGGTATTTGCTTTTGAAATTACTATTTATACAGATGCTGGGCTAATTGGGAACTCTCTCACATTTTTTTTTTAAACATCTTTATTGGAGTATAACTGCTTTACAATGGTGTGTTTCTGCTGTATAACAAAGTGAATCAGCTATATGTATACATACATCCCCATATCCCCTCCCTCTTGCGCCTCCCTCCCACCCTCCCTATCCCACCCCCCTAGGTGGTCACAAAGTAAGGAGCTGATCTCCCTGTGCTATGCAGCTGCTTCCCACAAGCATCTATTTTACATTTGGTAGTGTATATATGTCAATGCTACTCTCTCACTTCGTCCCAGCTTACCCTTCCCCCTCCCCGTGTCCTCAAGTCCATTCTCTACGTGTGCGTCTTCATTCCTGTCCTGCCCCTAGGTTCATCAGAACCTTTTTTTTTTTCGATTCCATATATATGTGTTAGCATACGGTGTTTGTTTTTCTCTTTCTGACTTACTTCACTCTGTATGACAGACTCTAGGTCCATCCACCTCACTACAAATAACTCAATTTCGTTTTTTAATGGCTGAGTAATATTCCATTTTGTATATGTGCCACATCTTCTTTATCCATTCATCTGTTGATGGACCCTATTTGTTTTTAAAAGCTCTTTTAATCGTTTATATAAAGTCCCTAGCCAGTCTTCGCTAATCTCCACAATGGTGCCTACGGGGATTATTACACACTTTGGACGTGGAGGATTTAACTCAGTCCACGTTTGAGATATTTTTAATGCACCTACAGCGTGCTAGAAAATAAGGATGCTCAAGGTAGATTTGGTCCCTGCCAAAAGTCACCGAACAAATCAATAAAACCGATTATTCTTATTCCCACATACCTCTCCTCAGTAGCACTTACAGCAAATTTAAGTGAAACCACTCAGAAATGATCCCATCACTTTACAGTATTTATATCTACTTTGGTATGGTCATTTTAGCATTCAGAAAGCTTTATTTAAAAAAAAAAAAAGATGTTGCCAAGATGCTAGGATAAAGCCTACTCCTAGATTGTTTGCTATCAGCTAATTTAAAGAAAATCTAACTTCCTGCTTTGTCTCCAAAGAATTAGAAACTAATCATCATCAGCTCTCCCTGGGTACCTTTGAAGGTATAAAATATATTCTTCTTTTATGAACTTCAGTGTTTTCCTTATACCTTCCTTCTGGATCAGGGAGAAAAATATGGTCCATGGAACCAATGCAGTAGCTTAAAAAGCAGAAACCAAACTGCACATCCCAGCGCTCCCCCTAGAAGCAGTAGAAACGGCGCTCACTCTCACGAGAGGAGCAGAGGGGCTGAGGAAAGGTCATTGTCAGCTTTGGGACCATTACACCATTAGGATTTCTAGTGAGAACAAATAATAGCTGGTGTTACATCAAGGTACCCATGTGACTTGTGCCTGATTGAGAACAACCCAAATGACAAAAGAGAACAATACTTGGTTTTTCTACATAAACCAAGAAAACATTTTTAGGAAGCTGAGTACATGGAAGTAATTATTTGTTCTTACGAATAATATAGCTACCAGTTACTGAGTATCTATCTATTCTGTAACAAGCACATGCTAGGTACTTTACATTCTTGACAGTTACTCGTTGTAATTATAGTTTCTTCTTTTAAAGATGAAAAAATGGAGTAGCAGAATCAATAAGTAGCCAGATTACTGGGCCACTCGCCTAGTTAGGGATGAGTGAGGGGAACCAAATGTAAACTCTTGTGGATTACCTGTTTTGTTAATCACTTCTTGTAGGCAAATAAGTGGATGGACTGATTTAAATCATTTGTGATTTTAAACAATTTAATGATCATAGGTAGTACTTCATCTATCACAGAATTAGCTATTAGCCTTGACTCTAAGAGTATTTGAGTACTTTACAAAAATATCTTGATCCACCACCATAATGTATGTGATAGTTGACTGAGACTGTTATTTCTGTTAATGATTTATAGCTAGATACAAGCTCTATTTTCTGACCATACTGCTGGGCTGTCAGTTAGTTAAGAATAAAATATTCTTAGCCTTTCCCTCAATATCTTAAATTAGATGTTAAGTTAGAATAGGTAAACAAAATAATAGGGTATTCCTGTAGGTTTGTCTTCTAAGTTTCAGAACTAGTGTGGCTTACAGTTGCACATAAATTCTTGTAATGAAGGCTTACTTTTAACTGCCTAGGTGAGACAAGTTACAAATGAAACCAGTAGCAGTGAACAACAGCCCAGATAAATTGTAATCCTTCTAGTCTGATTACAATTTTCAGCTTCCAGCAAAGGAAGGCAGTAGTAGTATGGGGAGCCTTACACCTGCTCAGATTCCCAACCACACACGTGAATCTGTGTCCGAGGGGGCCTGGTCTTTGGCAACACCACAAGGTGATAGTGATGAGGATGGTAGTCTCACTTACTTAATGTGAGGAAGTAGAAACAAAGAAGAGGATGACAGAAGTTGTCAGAAGGTTAGTGATGAAGAGTAATCAAGGCTAAAATGGTATCAAAGGGTCTTTAAGAACAACAACAAAAAAGGTCTTCCTTTAATATGTCCTTTCCACAGGAAAAATCACCATTTCCAGCTCACCACATAGTTTAACAGAAATGAACAGGATTTTTTTAGTATTCATAAGTTATAATGTCTCTGTTTTATAGGTTAAGCAATAACCTCTTCAGATATTTATATTACCGGGAAAAAAGGCAAAGTAGAAACGAAGTGTTTTCAGATACTCTACTGGCTGCTCCCATAACTCAAAACTGACAGAGATGGTAACTTAGAAATTATAGGAGAGTAGTTAATAAAAGGTTTGAGATTATTTTGATCCTGTGAGGAAAATAACAAAAATAAGCTTAGTATTTCTGTGTTTGCTGCATTTCAAATTCAACATTATTTGGACGTATTTGTGCTTCAGAAATTCAGAACTGGGGAAAAAAATTAGTGTCATTAACAAGATGTCCTTTGGAAATACGACTAGAAATAATCTCTAAACCAACTTATTTTTGAACACATGATCTTAGATTCACCAAGAACAAAAAAGATTTCATAGGAAAAATTATTACAGTTTCAAGGTCTGTGTCAAGTCTCTTTAATATGTAATGACATATATTTTAAATGTTCAATTAGATTTGATTTAAGGAAGTATCAAATATTCTACAGAGAACAATTGAGAGCTCATTTATGATATGCAGCACCATTGGTCTCCATATCTAAAATAACTCTAGAGATATTGCTGACATGCGTGTGTGTACAACAAATAAAAGAAAATCTAATTTTTTTGTATTTTCTTTATTTATATATCATTAATTCTAAATATTTCTTTTGGCTCAAGTTTTTCTCCAAAGATCTGACCCATTTATGATCTTTGTATGGCAGTTTGTCTTTTCAAGTTAAATGTCATATGTGCAGTGTACTCTCTATGGTTCACATAGGGCTTATAACTTTCTCATTCTATAGAGTGTCCATAGCAATGCTAACTATGAATCCTTTCCTAATGCATTCCACCTATTTATATGATGTTATTTATAATATCAAATTTTTCTACATGCAATTTGTACATGTATTTTTGTCTATATAATTTCGATGTGTGCACTGCATATGATAAGGTAGAAATAACCAAACTTATTATAATTAAGAAATATAGGGAGAAGAATGGATAAAAAATTGTGGTATATTCATACAGGGAATACTACTTGCTAATAAGAAGGAATGAACCATTGATATAGTCAATGACTTGAATGAGTGAAAGAAATTAGACACAAAAAATAAATACTGCATAATTCCATTTATGTAAAAATAAAAATAAAAAGGTAAAAATCTATGATACCTGAATTTAAAAAGAGGTTGTAGAGTTGGGATGAGAGAATTGACCAGAAAGGAGCAAGACAGGATTCTCTGGGGTGATGGAAGTCTTATATATCTTGGTTTGGGTGGTGGTTACGTGGTATAAACGACTGTGAAAGACTCATTGAACAACACTTAAGATCTGTGCCTATTATTCTTTGTAACGATATCTCAATTTTTGAAATGTAATAAGAGGAGAAATACAGGACGTCATTGTATATCCATCAGTTATTAACAATAGAAAAAGTAAAGTTTCTTTTTTTTAATCTAAATTATCTTACTAAACTCTCTTCATTTCTCTCCTGCCATTCTGATTCCTCTGTAGTAATTATCTATTGCTGCATAATAAATCACCCAAAGCTTAGCAGTTTGGAATAACAGTAGTTCTTTATTATTTCATAATTTCTGTGGGTCAGATATTCAAATAGAGTATAGCAGGGATCATTTGTTTCTTCACATTTTCTGGGGTCTCAGCTGAAAGACTTAAAGACTGGGGTCTGGAACCATCTGAAGTTTTGACTGAGGCAGAAAGATTTGCTTTCAAGGTGGCTCACTCATCTGGCTGGTAGGCTGGCTCCTTTCCATGTGGCCTGTCCGTGCATTGGCCTCTCCACAGGCTTGTTTGAGTGTTCTCACAACATGATGGCTGACTTCAACAAGAACAAGAGATTCAGGGATTGAGAGAACAAGACAAAAGCTATCCTTTTAATGACGCAGCCTCAGAAGTCACTTAGCAACACTTGAGCCACACTCTATTCTTTAGAAGCGAGTCACTAAATCCAGCCCACATTCAAGGGGAAAAGAATTAAGATCCGAGTATTGAAAGAAAGAGTATTAAAGAATCAAAGAGGATCAAAAGCATATTTTAAAACCACCACATTTAGGTATCACCACATTGAGATATGACTGATATACAAAAAATTGCACAAATTTAATGTATATATCTTGATGAATTGGATTTTTTATTGCATAGGGAAAGGGCATGTATGCTACACATTCCATGGCTTCATCAAAGACTCCAAAATCTAAGGAATCCAGACTTCTTTCCTCAGCTCTAGATCTGAAAATGTAAATACCTACTTACAACTCCATTTGAATATCCCAAATGTACCTCAAATTCACCCTATCCTTGAACTCCACAGAGAAATCAAGTAAGATAAACACAAAGTGTACATAGACTTTAGTGGCAAGGTGGTCATTGGTTGCCCTTGCCAAGAGCAATCCATATAGAGTTTCAAGATTCCAGTGAGTTTAAGAGTGAGTGGGAGGTGATGAAGGGGGGAGAAAATTGTCTATGGAAAAGCTTAGCTGTGAAGGGAAAGAAAGAGGAAAAGCTATAGCTAAAGGGATAATATAAAGTTGAGGAAAAGTGTGCCTCTCTTTTTTTGGACAATTGATCAGATAAATTCCTTGAGGTGGGAGAATTAGTCAGAAGGAAAGTCCCTTCACAGGCTGAGATAGAAGGAAGGAATGTAAGATAAGATAAAACACAGTTAAGTTTGCAGGTGTGTGAGGAAGGCAGTTGAGGGAATTTTCTGGCCTCCTCTAGGATGTATACACAACAAATATAGTACCAACATTCTCCTAAATGATGCAGATTTTAGATACAGAGCCAGTCTACTTCCATAGCCTATCCCACAGCACATTTTATTGCTGTATCTCATAAGTATAGATTTAATGAAACTATATCATTTTCTGAAAAATTTCTCTAAAATAACAAAAACATGATTTTCTGTAAATTACACTAATAATGATATCTGGAATGTGTATTTGTATATGTATATATATACACACATACATACATATATTTTATAGGTTACAAAGTACTCAAATTATTACTCTCTAAATCTAACCAAAACCCTATGAAGTCGAAATTTCTTCAGTGGTTAAGTGACTTGATCAAGGCTACATTTTTTAACCATTTTTAAAAATTGAAGTATAGTTAATTTACAATGTTGTTAGTTTCAGGTGTACAGCAAAGTGATTCTGTTTTATATATATATTATATATATATGTATGTATATATATATATATTCTTCTTCAGATTCTTTTCCATTAACGGTTATTACAGGATATTGACTATAGTTCCCTGTGCTATACAGTAGGTCCTTGTTGTTTATCTGTTTTATATTCAATCGTATGTATATGTTCATCCCAAACTCCTAATTTATCTCCCCCTACCCCCACTATCCCTTTTGAAGGCTACAAGACCTAAGCTCTAAGTTCTCTGCTCTTGCCATTTATATTTTAGCTGAATGACTTGGATTTTTTAGCTTTATTGCGATGATTGGTACACCACACAAAAATTGCACAAATTTACTGTATATATCTTGATGAGTTGGATTTTTATTGCATAGAGACATGGCATTAATACATTGCACGCATAAGCAGACATGCGTGGTAAAGGCAAATGTGTGCTAATATACACGTTAAACGTGTTAACATATATGTTAAACATGCATGTTTAGGGCTATGCTCTCAATTCCGATGTGTGGGTTTTCTCCCCACACCACCAAGCAGTTCTCCAACACCAGCTGGGTGTCCTACAATTCAACTCAATTCTGACACTATCTAGCCAGAGACAGCATCAGATTCTAGGTGTTGAGGGCTTGGTGCCACAAGACTGCCCCTACTTCAGATATAAATCGCGAGTCCAGATGGTTATCTGTGCTCCTGACCCATTGGTTATAAATCAGAGGTTTCTGCAACCCTTTCCTTGGGCTTAACTTAGGACTCAGGAAACTATTTTACTCACTAAATTGCCTGTTTATTACAAAGGATGTTAACAGATACGAATCAACAGCCAGAGAAAGAGATACATAGGGCAAGGTCCCAAACAAAGGAGCTTCTGTCCTCATGGAGCTTGGGGCTGTGCACGGTGGCATGTGGAAGTGTTCTGGTTCACCAACCTGGAAGCTCTCCGAATTCAGTTTTTTGTTTTTGGTTTTTATGGAGGCTTCATTACATAGGCATGATTGATTAAATCAATGACCATTGGTGATTGGTTCAGCCTGGGGTGGAGGCTCTCTCCTCCCTGGGTGTCTGGAGGGTGGGACTGAGAATTGCAACCCTCTAATCACTCGGTTGGTTCTCCTGGCGGCCAGCCCACATCCTTAGGTGTGTTCCAAAAGTCATCTCGTTAGCATAACAGAAGACACTTTTGTCACTTTCCTCACTTAGGAAATTCCAAGGATTTTAGGAGGTCTGTTCCAGAAATGGGGACAAAGACCAAATATATATCTTTTGTTATAAATCACAATATCACAAGGGCATAAGTGCTTGGTGCATAGATATCCCTGCCGAGTCCCAGGGTAGTGAGAACAGATGCTGTGTAGAATCTGGACCATAAGCACCGTGAGGACAGACATCTTGCTTTTCTTAATCATCATTGTTTCCACAGTACCCAGCACAGTGCAAAGAACATTGCATGGCTTTAATAAATATTTATAGATCCTAAATAGTCATACAAGTTACACACAAGATTCATCTGGATTCAGATATTTCTTTTTTTTTTTTTTTTGAAATTCACGTTCTTTTATTTATTTATTTATTTATTTATTTATGACTGTGTTGAGTCTTCGTTTCTGTGCGAGGGCTTTCTCTAGTTGCGGCAAGTGGGGACCACTCTTCATCGCGGTGCGCGGGCCTCTCACCATCGCGGCCTCTCTTGTTGCGGAGCACAGGCTCCAGACGCGCAGGCTCAGTAATTGTGGCTCACGGGCCCAGTTGCTCCGTGGCATGTGGGATCTTCCCAGACCAGGCCTCAAACCCGTGTCCCCTGTATTGGCAGGCAGATTCTCAACCACTGCGCCACCAGGGAAGCCCCAGATATTTCTGATATAAACAATATATCTTTAAAATCCTTGAATGCCTATTTTGTTCGTCCATTTTTCTTTTTCTTTTAAGAGTTGTCTTTAGGAATAACTCAATCGAGACACTTTGGATGAATTATAACCAGGTTTTCTAAATAATAACATTGAAAACACCATAAAGTCATTTTAAATATCCTATGTGTTATAAGCAAACTATACGATTTTCAATTTGACCACTACTCTTCCTCTTTACAGTAAGTGAGTCACTGTCTGACTCCAAGCCAGACTGACATCTTTTTTCATTTTCATAATATGCAGGTTTCCATAGACTTACAACTCCCTGCATTTGGTTCCATATCCAGTCATCACCTCCTTTAAAGACATCTTTGGCTCTAAGACAAATCTTTATAGGCTGTGTTCTTGTCCTCCTACCATTTTTCTATAAACTCTCTCTCATTTTTAGTGCATCAGTGAGTGCAAACATCGGACTCAGCCCGCCTGAGTTCCAATCCCGGCTCCAATTCTTACCAGCTGTATGATGTGGTCATGTTCCCTCACCTCTCTAAGCCTTGATTTCCTATCTGTGAAATGTGACTATTAAAAGTACTTATCTCAGAAGGTCTCTATGAAATATAAATACAGTAGTTCATGAAAACATGGAGGACATTTCCTAGCATGGATAAGTAATCAGTAACTGTTAAGCTATTATCCTAGCTTATCATTCTTGGCCTACACAAGGGGCTCAATCAGTATTTTCTGAATGGTTAAATAAATAAACAAGTCAACAGATACTCCTTTTGTTTAATTACTTCTATCCCTTGAAACTGAAGGTACCCTGACTGATGCTCCCGCCCAGGTGAATCTCAGCACTGCCACGGGCATCCTCGTCTCTGCAACAATAGACCTGCTGTTGTCTAAGAAAACCATATAGGAGTGACAAGTGAGTGGTGAGTGGTTTCTTTTTTTTTCTGTCAAATTGTATCAGAAGATATGAAGCCACTGTAGGGCAGGATAGATTTTTATAAAGTTTCTATTTACAATACTTTTGCAATGTAGCATATAAGGAAATGCCAAGTGCTATTTTATAATCCACACCACTTTCAGCTTAGGTGTATTTGTATGAGCTCCATATTATGCTCAACTAGCTAATTATACCTGGAAATTTTGTTGCTCTTTTACTAGCCTAAATCATAAAATTAAGTAGTAGGTTAGCAGATACTTGTATGCACTGCTTTTTAAGCCAGGGTTGCAGGTCAGAATCACCTGTAGAGTATTTGATACATGTGTTTGTTTTTAATGTCTGACTTAGTTATATTTTAGGTGGGGTCTAGGCAGTTAGTACGTTTGGGATGTACCCCTGTGATTAAGTCCCACTCTGAAAACCTGCCCAGGACACACTCCCAGCTAAGCTCAACACCCTCCCCATCCCCTAAGGCAGTAAGAAACATTCCTTTGTCAAAGACTGACTGTAACTTTATCATTTTATTTCTTCTTGGTACCTTTTTCTCAGGAGTGAGTGCCTGTACAGCATTCTTTCTTGAGTTCATTCAATAAACATTTAATGAGTGCCTAAGATGGCCAAGTAAGCCAGCAGGCACTGATGGTAAAAAGGCAGCAGGTTCCTGCTCTCAAGGAGCCCACATTCAACTGGAGGGAGACAGACACATAAACAGGGAAGTGTAATAAAGTGTTACGTGTGCGAGGACAGAATTGTGTGTGAGGTACAGCAAGGCATGAAGGCACCGTGACTCTACTAGAGAGTGTCACAATCAGTGTCATTTGCCTGCATTCCTGGGAAACATGTGGCATAGCAGAGTAATTATTCATGCCTTGTGGGTTTTTATCTATGGGGTGACTCTGGAGTGTGTCAGCTTGGACCTACTGGTTCAGACTTACAGCACCATGTCTCCCAGCCAACAGCTCCTTCCCTGTGCCTAATCCTTGGAGACAAACCTTCCTAGTTTCACTTTTTTGCTCCTCCACCTCAGGGTAGTAAAGGTATAATCAGACCAGGGCAAGGCGAGAGGAGCTGACCGACTCTCAATACCCAAGCATATTGCTGGCCCCTAGGAGGGTAGCCCTCTCTCAACTCCCCTGAAGACTGAAGAACCAAGGTCTTGCTGGAGTTCATGAACCCCATGCCTGTCAATCATTTTCAACTTTCTTCAACATCTATTTTTTTACTTAGTCATATTTTTTTATCCCTAAGCAATCTGTAATAAACATGTAGTACACCATGCAGATTTTGGGAAAGGGCATTTTTTCAATGTCATGCATTATTTTTTGTTCTATTCCTAAAAGCCTAAACAATCCATATTTTAAATAAAAAATAATTTAATTTTCTTGTGCATCCTGTTTAGAGAGAGTAGGGGAAGCATGTGAAATGCTTATTGAAGGAAGTTGCTTGAGGTTTAATAAGAATGAAACTAGCACCTAGAAAAAACTCATCAAGATGCTAAAAGCAGTTGCTTGGGGGCAGTGGGACATGGAAAATGTTTTCCTCTTCTTCCTATTTTTCTGTTGTCCTCGAACGGGCACATTATATTATGATGTAACCAAAACAAAACACTAAACAAAACAAAACAAACACCCCCCAAAACCCTTAGTTTTCAAAAGAAACTCACTTCAGTAGAGATTGGGTCTTAGATTTATTTTAGAGTCACCTAAACAATGGAGAATTAGGTACATAATGGATGCTCAATTAAAAAGATATTACACTTGGTAGATTGAGAAGTTCTCTCTGGATTGAATCTTCATATATTAATTGAATTTAGTTTCAATAATGAGATGCTGCTAAGATAATATTTTTAAAAGAAAGTTTGTGAAAAGAAGAGATAAGTATAATATACTAAGGTAAAGGCAAAAATTTCTGAAAGTATGAGGGATTATAATAAGCCAGTGGTTCTTATCCCTGACTGTGTATCAGAATCACCCATGATACTCTTTTTAAATGTCTGTGACCTAGACCTTCCTCTAGAAACTCTAATTCAGGAAGTGGGTTGACATACAGCATCTGCACTTTTCAAAGGCTCCGTAGATAATCTTGATGCAGATGGTAGGATTGTAAGCCGTTATTCCAAATGAAGTGAATCAATCAATCCAGGCACCAACTAATGCATCTGAAATGACCTGGGTCCTTCAACTTTGTCAATTAAAAGAAGTTAAACTTTTATTTAGTAAAGCTATAGTTGCTCAAACACTTGGAATTTTTCTTTGGGAAATTTCATCAAAGATGATTTAAGAGCCGCCCAAGATAATCATCCTTATTACTTAATGCTTGTGTAAACCTAGCCTGCTAATTTTATTTTATTAAAGATTGATTACCAGCTTGGGACAGAAATGTAAAGGCAGAGGTAATCACCTTATCCCTCCATTCCCATTATCTGCTACCCCCAGTGAATGCTCGATTAGCCTCTGATGAATGAATGAATGAATGGTTCTTCTTCCTCATTTTCACAGATGAGCCTTCGAGCAGTCGTGCCACTTGCCCACGGACTCACTACTAGTTGATGGCAGTGCTGGGACTCAAAAATCAAGAAAGCCCATTCTCAGGGCTCGAGTCCTCCC
The DNA here is from genome assembly GCF_949987535.1 of Balaenoptera acutorostrata. Taxonomy (NCBI): domain Eukaryota; kingdom Metazoa; phylum Chordata; class Mammalia; order Artiodactyla; family Balaenopteridae; genus Balaenoptera; species Balaenoptera acutorostrata. The sequence goes on from NC_080074.1 coordinate 85,174,338, forward strand.
ATGCTGCCACATGCTTTACTCACCTCCAAACAACTGTTGATTTTCCCAAAAGTTAAATCCATCCTTCAAGAATGCTATTAGCTTCCATAGAGAGCATTACAAATAATGTACCACAATTCTATAAACATAATTGACAAAAATACTTAGAGCAGCAGTAACACCATGTGAGTGGAATGCCTTCCAAAGTGACTACTTCGAAAGAGACACGATTTCTACATATAAGTTCTGGTTCTTAAAACTCGTAAAATAGATAGCTAGTGGGAAGCAACCGCATAGCACAGGGAGATCAGTTCTGTGCTTTGTGACCACCTAGAGGGGTGGGATAGGGAGGGTGGGAGGGAGGGAGATGCAAGAGGGAAGAGATATGGGAACATATGTATATGTATAACTGATTCACTTTGTTATAAAGCAGAAACTAACACACCATTGTAAAGCAATTATACTCCAATAAAGATGTTAAAAAAACAAAAAAAAACCCCTCAGTCTTTGATTTCTAAGTTGCACAATGTACCCTCCACTTATATATTGTTCCAATGAGGGGCATCAATGTGCCAGGTTTAGTTATTAGTTTCCTTCAGGTCAGTATCTCACTGGAAAAAATTGGCTCAGATCACCTTACCAAAAAAAAAAGCTAAACTTTGATCTGTAATTAATTGGTGCCTCTGTTTTCACAACTGTACATTTTTAGATAAGACTGCCAGATTGCCTCCCTAATTGGCTTGTGTAAACTGTCCTGTAGAACCAAAAGAAACTGTAGGGTTTTTTTTTTAATGCATTTTCACTATACCCCTTTTTTAAGCCACCATTGGAGAAAAAAATTATAACAATAAGACAGGACAAGAGGGCTACCATTGTTGACCAATCTCCCTCCAATAATAAGAATGTTGGAGTAGGACTTTGGTCTTAAATAATAACTTTTGTTTTACAACATAATTTTTGCTGCTATCATGTCTTCAAACAGAAGGTAACACAGAATTCGGATAAACAGAGAAGTGGATAAAATTAAAGTTGCCCCAACTATAATGAGAACAGCTTCTTTGGATAAAAAGGGGGGGGGTGGGAGTGAGTATTAAAGTCTAGGAAAGGAAAAAGATTTTCACAAAGATCACAGTTTTTTACTGATATGACCAAAGTGAGAAAGAAAATAGATCCTCATTAAGCAAAAGTAAAACGTGCATGAGATTCTGTGCAGTGTAAGAGAATCATTCTGGTTTTTGTTAAGCCTGCTTCTTGTCTTCAAACAGTATCTTCCCTGGAGCACAGCCAAACCAGCAAGGATTATGGTGGGTACATCAGTGCGTACATCTGAAAGGACTGGCGGACAATAGAGATTGTTTGCCTCTCGGAAAGTTTTAATCCTTCCTTCGAAACCTACAAATTCTGCTGCATATCCCTCCACTTTTATTCTTACCATCAGGATGCTTTATGTGTGCAAACAATCCTTGATAGATGTTTAGCTTAGAGCTGAACTCAACATTTGAGTCCCTTACTTGTATGAGATGCTATATGATTCAGGAGAAAATGAAAAGACAAAACAAATCTAATTTCCTCTCCATTCCTCTCAAAAGATCTCAAACGCCTTTCAAGTTTTCTTGTATCTTAAAATAGTGTTTCTTTCACCCCAGAATATCTCTCTGGACTAAAACTGTTTAGTTATTAAACCATGAACTTTAAAGTTAAATTTTAGATCCGGGAAGAATATGCTGTGTACCCAGAACATCCAGGGGACAGTTAAATGGGAGGAATCGAATTTCTTAAGTTTAGAGGGGCAGTTTATATTTTGTAGCATGAGATCGTGTATGTCATGTTGTATGACGGTGGGGCTATCTGAGGTGGCGTGGGAGATGAAGTAGAAAGTGCCTTCCCTTGTTGTTGCCTCTGACAAGGTTCTGCAAGCACCCTAGTGTCTAAAGGCGTCGGGACACTCAGTTCATTGTGTCAAGAAAAGAAACCTCACCGCTCTGTGCACGATCGTGTGAATGAATATTCAGCACCTCCAACTCAGATTCACGGCTAATGATCTAGATTCTGAATTTTCAAGGGCCGATTGTGTGGCCTCCTTCTTGCATGCTGCCTTTCTTTTTTTAGTAGTTTCATTATTTGTTCACACCTCCAGGAGAAGAAGTGGAGAAAGAAGATGAAACGTAAATTCATCAACTTTTTTCAACTACATCCTCATTGCCAAACTTCTCTGGTTCCAAGAGGGCTTGTGGGAGAGCACAGAACAGTTGGGGGAGCAATCTTTTGCTGTGCTAACAAAAATGTAACACAGGGCACACTTCCTCACATCAGGACCAACTGAATCCTCTTCAAACAGAAAGACAGCATCCAAAGTTAATATTTGACTATGGCACTGAAAGGAAAAAAAAAAAAAAAAAGCCTGGCTAAACCCAGGATCCAACCATCTGAAGGTTTCAATTACCCAAGTGCTGACCTGAGCAGAGAGACTGCAGCACCATGTGTGTGTGTGTGTGTGTGTGTGTGCGCATGCGTGTGTGTGACACATACAGAGTGTACGCAGCTGAAAACGGATTGGCTCTGTTGCCTCCTTCCACAGGTAGCCTTAAACTAAGAGGCATGAGATTTCGTTTTTTCTTGATGACTTTCATATAGTTTGCTGGCACCATTTGGTAAGGCCTCTTAGGAGGCATTTGGAACTAAGGCCATACACAGGACAGCCAGTGTTTCTGATGCCCTTACGGGTACAGTCATGAGAAACTGAAAGTACGCCCATGCAGAGCTTTTGTTTATTGGTGATGGTTTGAGGAATACAGAGCCCACAAGCAAAATTGTGAAGTCGAGGGGACTTCTCTTGACACAGGCCTGCCTCTCTTTTGAATCCTCCTGTGTCCTGATGGTACCACCCCTCACCCCCGCCCCCTGTCATAGTGCCTGGCTCCTGTCCCCAGCCAAACAGGGGAGGGCGATCCATCAGGACGAGTGAGATCCAGTCCGTAAGTGACAAGCTTAATCTCGTCCACGCCTTCGCATTACCCTCAGTATAAAAGTGCAGACCTCTCAGCCTGACTCCCTCGCTGCCCGCTCCGCCCTCCCCTTCTCTTCTCCGTCTCGTCTCCAGCCACACGAGGGTCCTTTCCTTCCACAAGCTCTGCTCCCTTCTTGCTGCTGGGCCTTTGAACACTCTGTTCTCCACGCCAGGAACACTCTCCTTCCTGCTCCCCCAGCCATCTCCCAGGAAGCCGGCCTTGACCCTGCAGCCTTGCTCAGCTCTGCCCCTCAAACCCTTTCCTAGATTACCCGTGCTTCTCCTTTGAAAGTCCCCATGTCAGGGTTGGTCTTTCATGTCATGTTGTGTTCCCTCCTCAGTTGTCAGCCTGTGAGTGTCTGAGCTCTTACGTGTGTACTGCTGCAGTCCCAGCACAGAGCATGGCCCACAGCAAGTGCCAAGTAAATATCTGCCGTGCTCTTAACTACACTTTATTGTTTCCCATGTGTAAGGGAAACCTATTGCCCTGACCACATCAATTTCTGCAGGAGCCCTCTTTCTTAGTCCCTCCTCAATGTGCATCAAAGCATGTGACCTTGCATTTCATGGCGTAAAGTAATTGGACAACTGCTAAATAGCTGACACAGGAGATTTGATCCACAGGCCAACAGTGAACTGAGACTTGGGGCCTTGTTCAAATGACAATATGGGCCAATCAGATTCCTCTCTGGAAAGTCTGGAATTGGGATATGAGCATTAGTCCCATCATTAGTGGATGTCAGAGATAGCCAGTCCTGATATACATGATATATAGAGAATTGGATGGGGCCGTGTGGGGTCTTGTATGGCTACTAAAGTAGAGAGCTGCTTGAAGCAGAAGAGCAGAACATATAGTCAGAAACAGACGTGAGAGAGACCAGGTGTCATTTAAGACTGAGAGAGACCAATTCCAGCTCCTGATTTTTCTAGTTCCCAGTTTCTGGGATTTCTGTTCCTTGTAACCAAAGGATTTGTGATTAGAACCCGTTGCCTCAAGATTTCTAGGCCCCAAGGACCCCAGTTAGTCCTTCCAGGTGAACCCAAGAGGAAAAACAAGCAACACCTGTTGCCTCCTCCCTTTGGTGGGAGGGGAAGCAACAGGTGGTGCTGATCCCTGGGGGGCTTCTGTTACCTCCACAGTCCCTCCCCGGGGATGACCCTGACTGAGTACCCACATGGCAGCATGACTGCTCAAAGCTGAGCACCTCTAATGACTGGGGATGCAAGCAAAGGTGCCCAGTGGTACAGCTTTGATCTGAGTGTTCAGAGCCATGTAGCAACCAACCCCATATGCCAGGGTTTCACGAGTCGAGGCTGGAATAGCAAGCCCCTTAAAAGTGAAGTTCTGGGGGCTTCCCTGGTGGCACAGTGGTTGAGAATCTGCCTGCTAATGCAGGGGACATGGGTTCGAGCCCTGGTCTGGGAAGATCCCACATGCCGCGGAGCAACTAGGCCCGTGAGCCACAACTACTGAGCCTGCGCCTCTGGAGCCTGTGCTCTGCAACAAGAGAGGCGGCGATAGAGAGAGGCCCACGCACCGCAATGAAGAGTGGCCCCCACTTGCCGCAACTGGAGAAAGCCCTCGCACAGAAACGAAGACCCAACACAGCCATAAATAAATAAATAAATAAATATAAATAATTTAAAAAGTGATGAAATTTAAAAAAAAAAAAATGAAGTTCTGGTATTCAGTAATGCCAAAGATTCACTGAGAGACAGAAAGGAATAATACTAATATAATGATGGCATTGAAATACGTTTTATGTTTCACGAAACCCTTTTACTTAAATCACCTCATTGGATTCTTGCCGCAATCCTCCATCTATTCGGTCACTGAGCTTTGCTAATTTTATATTCTGAACTTCCTTTGATTCTGTCTCCCTCTGATTCTGTCTCCCTCTGTTCTTCTATTCTTATTTCCTTAAGAATAAAGTTCAATGTGAAGAGCCTTGCAAAGTCACGCTAAGAATTCTGAACTTTATTCTTAAGGTAATGTAAAGCTCTGGCCAAGATTTGAGCAGGACAGTAATGTGTTTAGATTTATATTTTGAATGCATCACGGGGCTGCAGCGTGGATAATGGACTAATGGAGGGGAAGAATGGAAGCAGGCACGTCGGCAGCAAGGCTGCTGCAAGCACCCAGCAGAGAGACACCGGTGGCTTGGACGAGGTAGAGAACTGGGTATGAGGGCGGAAAGAAAAGTGCCCAAGTATCTGACTTAAGCAAGGTGGGGATGGTGTTTCCATGATAGAGGATTAAGTGACGTCCAAACAATATCTAAATCACACAACTTCCATTACTTTTGAAGGAATATCTACTTTTATTCTGATGATTTTATGGGTGTATACATATGTCCAAACTTATTAAATTGTACATTTTAAATATGTGCAATTTATTATATGTCAGTCAAACCTCAATAAAGCTGTTAAAAATGGAAAAAAAAATACATGTGGTCAGTATTTGTGGTCTAAGTAGAACCTGAAGAAAAATCAATGTTTAACCAAGATAGTATTTGAAGATCAGGTGTGTAAATAAGTTAGTGAAGATGCCCTGGAGTGTGAGTTTGACCTTCAAATGTCTAACATTTTTTTGTGGCTACTGTGAGGAAGTTTCCTGATTTATTTTTACTTCATCTTTACTAGGTTGTAAACAAGGTGTATTTATTTTCTTGGTGATCAATGAAACCCTGGCCATTTCCTCCCTAGGGTACTTTTAACCATGAGAGTTCTGCCTTCCATGTTTTAGGATGTTCCACTAAAATTTATGAACTTAATACAGAAATTTTATGTGTCACATATTTCATTTGAGTTTTTGATAGTTGCAAATGAAAGTTTCCTTATCTACCAGTTTTATGATATTAAATAAATCTCCACTTCATCATTCATCCTTGAAGGCACTATTTAAGCTTAATTATCCACATACATGGGCCACAGTCAACATAATAACAAAAAGAAATAAGAAAAATGATCAGGGCAATATATTTTAATGTACTGGGATTTAGCTTCCACATTTCTTGAAACATAAGATTTGAAGGTATAATGACTAGTCCATCAATCCTTAAAATAGCTTTTTAAGAAAAATAGTATGGGGCTTCCCTGGTGGCGCAGTGGTTGAGAATCTGCCTGCTAATGCAGGGGACACGGGTTTGAGCCCTGGTCTGGGAAGATCCCACATGCCACGGAGCAACTGGGCCCGTGAGCCACAATTACTGAGCCTGCGCATCTGGAGCCTGTGCTCCGCAACAAGAGAGGCTGCGATGGTGAGAGGCCTGAGCACCGTGATGAAGAGTTGTCCCCACTTGCCACAACTAGAGAAAGCCCTCGCACAGAAACGAAGACCCAACACAGTCATAAATAAATAAATAAATAAATAAAAGAACGTGAATTTCTAAAAAAAAAAAAAGAAAGAAAAATAGTATGAAGACAATGCTCAGAATGGGAGAAAATATTTGCAAACAAAGCAACTGACAAAGGATTAATCTCCAAAATATACACACAGCTCATGCAGCTCAATATCAAAAAACAAACAACCTAATTCCAAAAAAATGGGTGGAAGACCTAAATAGACATTTGTCCAAAGAAGACATACACATAGCCAACAAACACATGAAAAGATGCTCAACATCACTAATTATTAGAGAAATGCAAATCAAAACTACAATGAGAAGAAGAAGAAGAAGAAGGAGAAGGAGGAGAAGAAGGAGGAGAAGGAGAAGAAGAAGAGGAAGAAGAAGGAGAAGGAGAAGAAAAAGAGGAAGAAGAAGGAGAAGGAGAAGAGGAAGAAGAAGGAGGAGGAGAGGGAGAAGGGAGAAGGGGAAGAGGGAGAAGGAGAGGAGAAGGACAAGGAGGAGGAGGAGGAGGAGGGGGAGGGGGAGGGGAGGGGTGGGGAGGGGAGGGGGAGAAGAAGAAGGAGAAGAAGAAGGAGGAGGAGGAGGAGGAGGGGAAGGAGGGGAGGAGGAGAAGGAGAAGAAGTAGAAGAAGGAGAAGAAGAAGGAGGAGGAGGAGAAGGAGAAGAAAAGAATAAGGATATAAGAGTAAAGAGGAAGGGAAGGAGTCATCAGCATACAAAGGAGATCAACAAATATCTGGACATTGGGAAGAGGAAGGGAGCATGTTGACAGGAGAAGCATCCCTGATTATCCCCCAAAAGAAGGGTTCCAGAGTCAGCATTCTCAGGAGAGCCCTAGGGAGGCTCTGGGCTCTGAATCTTCAGGAATAGAAGGCAAAGCTCAGAGGAGGACCTGAAAACTGGGGACCTAATTAAAAATCTCTTTAGAGAACAGCTGCACTCATCATCCCTATCTCCACCTCCACTCTTCAATGCAGAACTGCACCCTTACACACCACCCTGACATTTACCCTCATGCTCTTTTCTAAAGAAATGAAATAAATTGAGATTCCTAGTTAGCAGGTCATGCCCCAGAGTAAAGTCTCCCCAGTTCTGGAAATTAGAAGTCACCTGCCAGTCATTATATCATATCCCTTTGTCTAAGCATGAACAGGCAACCAAGGATCACAGAATGTGTAAATAAAATCAACAGCACAAAACAGAAGGATCAAAATGAACAGCCCTCAAAAAGAACAGGGAGAATTGGAGAAACAGAAGAGGACTAGTTAAAATTTTTCATCAGTATCCTCAGGCTATCAATGAAGATATTGCATCCATAAAATAAGAATTGGAAGCTACCAAAATAGCAGATGGGAACAAGAGGTCAGATAGGGCTTCCCTGGTGGCGCAGTGGTTGAGAATCTGCCTGCCAATGCAGGGGACACGGGTTCGAGCCCTGGTCTGGGAGGATCCCACATGCCGCGGAGCAACTAGGCCCGTGAGCCACAGCTGCTGAGCCTGCGCGTCTGGAGCCTGTGCTCCGCAACAAGAGAGGCCGCGATAGTGAGAGGTCCGCGCACGGCGATGAAGAGTGGCCCCCGCTTGCCACAACTAGAGAAAGCCCTCGCACAGAAACGAAGTACCAACACAGCCAAAATAAATAAATAAATACATAATTAAAAAAAAAAAAAAAAAAAAAAAAAAGAGGTCAGATGATTCAGAGAGAAAATGAGAGAGATCTCTGTAAAGGTAGTAGATTTCTTATAACTAATGATTAAAAATCAGGATATTTTTGAGTATATGCTGAAAGCACATTTGCCTTTTAGGCTGGAAACGTTCTCCAAACCTTCAGCTGTTTAGTGACAGTTCAATCAATAAACAGACACAATGTAGGAAGAATAACTTGATACAGGACAAAAATGCTATCAGCTTTGACAATGTGAAATATACACTGTCAGAAATAGGGAAGCAGAAGAGAAGGATAAAGATTGAGGTAAGGCTAAGAAAGTTGTACCTTCTTTCATAGGGTAGAGTCATGAGACTGTCTAAAAAGGTAATGGAGTAAAAGAGGGAAAAGAGGTAGTGGGGGAGCAAGTAGAGCCCTAATTATCTTATTTATATTTAAAATACTATATTAGCATCTAATTAGGGATAATACAATACACTGAGCTATAGCCCCATCTTTCACAGCAGGGACCTTTTAGATACTGCCTAACATTTCCAATCAAAGTAGGGGCGTAACCCTGTTATTTAGAGTTCTGATGGGAACTACCCCTGGAACTGGAAACAGCAACGGATAAGAGCAGATATTTACCTCTGGAGAGTGGGAGTGATAAGACCAGGAGATATTTTGCCCACAACAATCCTTCTGGAATATTTGGATTTTTTACCATGTTCTTGAATTATTTTCACACATATTTTAAAAATTCTGAAGTGTGTGTATAGACTTCACACTGAAATATGAAGGATCTACTGCCCATCAAATATTATGAGTGACTCATGGGATCTGGGGCAATTTCACATACTTTATCTTATTTGATCTATAACTAGTGAGGAAGGAGGTGCTGCTTTCTTGTAGCAGGGAGAAACCAAGACTTGGTACATTTAGTTGGCTCCCCCCATGCACCGAGGTGATAAGTGGCAGAGGTAAAGCCTGAGCTGAAGTCCTCTGATGCTACCTTCAATATTCTTTCTTCTGTACCAGTGGTCCTCAAACGTTTGGTTTCCGCATTCCTTTATACTTTTTTTTTTTTTTTGCAATATTCCTAAGATTTATATTTACCAAATTTTAAAATCAAATATATAATATAAAATAAGGATGAAAACATTTAAGTGTATATGCTCAATGTAAATTAGATCTATGAAATCATATACTAGGGTGTAAACTCATGTATTAAACCTGAATATGAAACAATGAACAAACTAGTGTCATGGCAGTTAATCAGTATAGAACCTTGCTGACTTTTCTTTTTTTTTTAATTTTTTTAACATCTTTATTGGAGTATAATTGCTTTACAATGGTGTGTTAGTTTCTTCTGCATAACAAAGTGAATCAGCTATACATATACATATATCCCCATATCTTCTCCCTCTTGCGTCTCCCTCCCACCCTCCGTATCCCACCCCTCTAGGTGGTCACAAAGCAAGGAGTTGATCTCCCTGTGCTATGTGGCTGCTTCCCACTAGCTATCTATTTTACATTTGGTAGTGTATATATGTCCAAGCCACTCTCTCACTTCGTCCCAGCTTACCCTACCCCCTCCCCGTGTCCTCAAGTCTATTCTCTACGTCTGAGTCTTTATTCCTGTCCTGTCCCTAGGTTCATCAGAACCTTTTTTTTTTTTTTTAGATTCCATATATATGTGTTAACATACAGTATTTGCTTTTCTCTTTCTGACTTAACTTCACTTAGTATGACAGACTCTAGGTCCATCCACCTCACTACAAATAACTCAGTTTCGTTTCTTTTTATGGCTGAGTAATATTCCATTGTATATATGTGCCACATCTCCTTTATCCATTCATCTGTTGATGGATACTTAGGTTGCTTCCATGTCCTGGCTATTGTAAATAGAGCTGCAATGAACATTGTGGTAAATGACTCTTTTTGAAGTATGGTTTTCTCAGAGTATATGCCCAGTAGTGGGATTGCTGGGTCATATGGTAGTTCTATTTTTAGTTTTTTAAGGAACCTCCATACTGATCTCCATAGTGGCTGTATCAGTTTACATTCCCACCAACAGTGCAAGAGGGTTCCCTTTTCTCCACACCCTCTCCAGCATTTACTGTTTGTAGATTTTTTGATGATGGCCATTCTGACTGGTGTGAGGTGATATCTCATTGTAGTTTTGATTTGTATTTCTCTAATGATTAGTGATGTTGAGCATCCTTTCATGCATTTGTTGGCAATCTGTAAATCTTCTTTGGAGAAATGTCTGTTTAGGTCTTCTGCCCATTTTTGGATTGGGTTTTTTGGTTTTTGATATTGAGCTGCATGAGCTGCTTGTAAATTTTGGAAATTAATCCTTTGCCAGTTTCTTCCTTTGCAAATATTTTCTCCCATTCTGAGGGTTGTCTTCTAGTCTTGTTTATGGTTTCCTTTGTTGTGCAAAAGCTTTTAAGTTTCATTAGGTCCCATTTGTTTATTTTTGTTTTTATTTCCATTTCTCTAGGAGGTGGGTCAAAAAGGACCTTGCTGCGATATATGTCATAGAGTGTTCTGCCTATGTTTTCCTCTAAGAGTTCTATAGTGTCCTTCCTTACATTTAGGTCTTTAATCCATCTTGAGTTTGTTTTTGTGTATGGCATTAGGGAGTGTTCTAATTTCATTCTTTTACATGTAGCTGTCCAGTTTTCCCAGCACCACTTATTGAAGAGGCTGTCTTTTCTCCATTGTATATTCTTGCCTCCTTTATCAAAAAATAAGGTGACCATAGGTGCGTGGGTTTATCTCTGGGCTTTCTATCCTTTTCCATTGATCTATATTTCTGTTTTTGTGCCAGTACCATATTGTCTTGATTACTGTAGCTTTGTAGTAGAGTCTGAAGTCAGGGAGCCTGATTCCTCCAGCTCTGTTTTTTTTCTCAAGATTGTTTTGGCTATTTGGGGTCTTTTGTGTTTCCATACAAATTGTGAATTTTTTTGTTCTAGTTCTGTGAAAAATGCCATTGGTGGTTTAATAGGGATTGCATTGAATCTGTAGATTGCTTTGGGTAAGTATAGTCATTTTCACAAGGTTGATTCTTCCAATCCAAGAACACGGTATATCTCTCCATCTGTTGGTATCATCTTTAATTTCTTTCATCAGTGTCTTATTGTTTTCTGCATACAGGTCTTTTACCTCCTTAGGTAGGTTTATTCCTATGTATTTTATTCTTCTTGTTGCAATGGTAAATGAGAGTGTTTCCTGAATTTCTCTTTCAGATTTTTCATCATTAGTCTATAGGAATGCAAGAGATTTCTGTGCATTAATTTTGTATCCTGTTACTTTACCAAATTCATTGATTAGCTCTAGTAGTTTTCTGGTAGCATCTTTAGGATTCTCTTTGTATAGTATCATGTCATCTGCAAACAGTGACAGCTTTACTTCTTCTTTTCTGATTTGGATTTCTTTTATATCTTTTTCTTCTCTGGTTGCTGTGGCTAAAACTTCCAAAACTATATTGAATAACAGTGGTGAGAGTGGGACAACCTTGTCTTGTTCCTGATTTTAGAGAAAATGGTTTCAGTTTTTCACCATTGAGAACGATGTTGGCTGTGGGTTTGTCATATATGGCCTTTATTATGTTGAGGTAAGTTCCCTCTATGCCTACTTTCTGGAGAGTTTTTATCATAATGGGTGTTGAATTTTGTCGAAAGCTTTTTCTGCATCTATTGAGATGATCATATGGTTTTCTCCTTCAATTTGTTAATATGGTGTATCACGTTGATAGATTTCCGTGTATTGTAGAATCCTTGCATTCCTGGGATAAACCCCACTTGAACTTTATACTCTTAAAAATTATTAAGAAGCCCAAGGACATTTTGTTTAAGTGGATCACACCTATTGATGTTTACTGTATTAAAAGTTCAAACTGAGATCTTTTAAAATATTTATTTATTAATCCATTTAAAAACAAAATAAACACCCATATAGTAACATATATATTTTAATAAATATAACTATAATTTCCAAAACAAAACATAGTCAAAATGGGGACATGTTTTTAAATATTTGTAAATCTCTGGATTTATGGAAGACAGCTGGGTTCTCATAACTGCTCTGCACTCACTGTGTTGTGATAGCACGCATCAAGTAGCTTCTGGGAAGACTCCACTGTACAGATAAAAAGGGCAAATAATGTCTTAGTATAATTAAGAAAATAGTTTTGAGTTTATAACACCCCTGAAAAGGCTTCATGGACCTCCAGGACCTCCAGACTCTACTTGGGATTCCACTTTTTCAGGAAGTTTTCCTTGGTCTCCCCAGGAAGAATTCAATCAGCTTCAGTGTTGTTCCCACAGTTCATCCCTTGAGCCTCAAGTTAGTCCTAATGTTTGTATAATAGTTGTTGACAAATCCACATCCTTTACTAAGCTGTGAACTCATCTCTGGTTCGGTCCCCACTTAGTGCCTAATACAGGGAGATATAGTAGGAAATAACCACTGTGGGATAAATAAATAAACGAAGCCCAACACAATGTACCAAAATACCACAATAGTATGAGCTAGAGTGTCCCGGTAGAGAAGTAGGGCAACCAAGCTAGAATACAGTGGCATTGTTAAGAAGAGCTAGCAAGTTAAATGAATGGGTTTGATTTGCATCTCTGCCACTTACTAGCTGTCTGACTTTTGAGCAAGATAGTACATCTCAGTTTCCTCATCTGTAAAATAAGGATAAAAATAATTCCGACTTGTAAAGCTATTGTGATGGTGACATGTGATAATTTATGTAAAGTTATTATCTTTATAATGCCTGAAAAATTATGAGCACTTTTACATTTATTATTACGTCTATCACTGAACGGGCAAAGCTGGCACTCTATCTCCACCCTTTGACTAATAAGTGGGGCAAAAAAGGGGGAAAAAT